>NC_133409.1:105073484-105376515 GCF_049350105.2 Macaca mulatta
CCTTTTCCACCTAGTAAACTGTCTGCCTCCCACCATCAACATGCTGTCCATGGCACCCAGATTGCTCATGCCAAGGAGCACCTGCAGGCCCACAACAAGCTGCCCTCAAGCCCCGCCCGGCCTCTCTCCCCGTGCTCCTCATTGCCAAAGGTTCAGAGTGGTCCAAGGTGGCAAGGAGCACTGGCGTGTCAGCACCGCTCCCAGTGCAGGCACACCAGCGCTGGGTTGGGACAGTGTCCAGGCTGTCCAGGCTGTAAACTTCAGTTACAGTTTATAGCGTCATTCTAATGATAACCACAGAGTAAATTAAAAGTCCAAGGGAGGTCTGTCTTCAGACACAGCTTGGCCAAGTACAACAAAGGCTGTCTTTTTCCATCTCTTAGTTCTGGTTTGTTTCTCTAACTCCTTCATATTTCCTCTCTTTCCCTCTCTGCTAGGTTTATTCTAAGGCGATCTCTTCAGACGTGGTTTAAGAAAAAACAGTGGACAACCCAGTAGCACTAGGCTAGAGTAAATTATTTGGAGTTAGATTCTAAATTAGAATCTCATACCCATCACTAAGTAGCTGAGATTTGAGGCAAGATATTTAATCTGTCGATGTCTTAATATTTCTCATCCATAAATGAGAATAAGAGTTCTTCCAACATATAATTTGTGATAGAATTAACAATGTATAGTCTTTGGCAATGTGGCTGACACATATTTCCACAAAGGGAGGAATGTGAGGGAGTTAGGAATATATATCTAACACAGGACCGAGAGTCTTGTCCACTCCTCCCTTTACCTTCTAGATTGTCCCTTTGTTTTACCAGTTTCTTTCTTCTCCTTCTCACAGAAATCCCCAAACCATTTTGATTTCCTCTTTTTTTCACTGTGTTTATTCTTAGCCAATCAAGAATTTTTTATGCTGACTTTTATATTCAGAAAATATAAACACTATAATTTTTAAGGAACACAAATATCATTCTTAGAATAAATCTCTAAAATTCTTTCCAAAATCATAAATTGGATCCAAGAAAAAATTTTAAAATAGCAACATTTTTGAATATCATATCCTAATTTAATTTACATTTAGTTGGCTTTCTTTAAAACCATGAGCCTTGCTGGCATAGATGTTTATGGGGTAATGTTAGCCTTGTATCATATAAAAATCACTATTTTTTAGTTACTATAGTATATTATCTCTCTCTCTTCCCAGTAGACTCTAAGGAAGTCTACATTGATGTTAGGTACCATGATTTTTATTCATTTTTGTATTTCCTCCAAGACTTTGCACAAGACCTATCACATACTAACATGTGCCTACCACTAATTTAAAAAATGCAATAAAATACAGGTAATGTGGTTAACAAATTTTTAAAAACCTAGAACCAAGAGGACCATTCATTTGATTAACTACAATAAAATACAAAGAGGTCCTAGAATGTCATGGAATGGTGAGAAAATCTTGTAAGATGAAATGTTAAATAAAGTTCTATCATTTAGAAAATATTAAGTATGGAGAAGTATGTGTTTAGAAATCAAAATTAAAACCAAATCTGTAAACAAGAAAAGCTTTTATTCGTGAGACAAAGAATATCCTAATAAATCTTTGGAGATTGGTCAAGACAATTTATTATAGGTTTCTTTATGTTGAGAACATTCCTTCAATCTCTTCCTGCCTGGTTGCCACTCTACTCCTTCCAAACTCAGTCTAAGTTTAAAATCACTTGTCTTAAATTCAGCATCATTTTCTAAGCAGTTTTCTATCTGAGGCCAGTTTTTCCATTAAAGATAAGAAATTAGTTAAGTAATAATATACTTGTATAGCATTTCATGGATTACATAATTGTTTTACAAGTGCCAGTTTATTTGCTCTTCACAGTAACCCTTTGGAGTATTTAATAATGACAACATAATACTCATTTTTAGATGAAAAATTTAAAATTCAGAGAGAATGGGTTTGCCTTAGAGTATAGCAAAAGACACAGCCAAGATTGAAGCCAAAAGTGTTAAAAATAAAGTTGATATTAGACTCCTAATGTGGTGTTTCTTAATAAGAGGGGAGTGAAAACGTATGCTCTCCTGCGGAAATATGGATAGAATTCATTGACAGAAGCACAGAGAAAAGCTTCCCAGAAAAATATACTTTTACTAGCACCAAAAATGACGCTAAGTAAATTATTTACCTTTCAAATGCCCTCATTTGCTTTCTTGTCAGGCCATAAAACTTAACTATGATATAACTAATAAAAAACCAGTGGTAATATACTATGTATCAGCCAATAAAGAAGGTAATAAAATATTAATGATGCAAAAAATGCTTTCTTGAAAATTCATATTTTCCATATGGAGAGGTTTTTTATATAATATCTACATGTGATACTACTTGAAAACAAATCTAGCCCTATAAATAACTCCATTAAACTAAAATGATATATCGCTATAGTAGTAGTGATCAGTTAACACATAAATAGCTACAGTTGAATTTGAGAGAATTCCAGCATATAATTTGAGGACATGGTTTGGCTCAGATTGCTAGGTTGTCCTACCCACAGACGTGACCAGACCATAGGAACTAAGAAACACATTTATCAAAAGTGAAATGTTCAATGACTCCTTTTACTATGTACTGAATACACTATGTACCTATCATGATTTTGAGGTTATGACTGAATGTTCAGTCTCCTGTTTTTGAACATAAACAAAGTTCTTCATTTATATGCCAGATGATATTTTTCAGGTGATAGGTGAGATTTCCTTGAGGCAAGTAAATTGAGAATATATAGAAACCCTTGTAAATACCAGACAATTAGTGATACCAAATCCACCTGTTTTTTCAGAAACTCATTTTTATAGAAACTCAAGAGAAGTTACAAAGTTGTTAAATAACACACTAGAGGTATACGGGTTGTAGCTGAAGTAATCATTACTTATATTTACTGTAAGTTTTTTTTTTTTTTTCTCTGTGATTCAAAATACCAAGTCCAATCTGGGTAAGTGGGTCTGACTCATTTCTTTCCTTAATATTAGGTTCCATGTGTGAAAGAAATGCTTTTGTAACATCAAAATACATTTAATGATCATTCACTATACCTTTCCTTGTATCATTTGGCATGGCTGGAAATTTATATTTGTGTGATCATTCAATTAAGTCTTATACATTTCCCTTTTTCCACCAGACTTTTTGCATATGATTACATACCAGAACATAGCAAAGGTGTTAAATAGGTGGGTAGTCAGAATGACAGTGGACGTGGCTTAAGGTAGGTCTCTGTGCACTGAATGCAATCATAGTACACTGAAGATGGCCCACTTGTACTTGGTAAAAGTGGTGATTGGACCCACAAAGACAAAAAAAGAAAGAAAAAAGCCATATATGTGCAATGTCACTGCACATTAGCGCTGCTGGAAGTACTTATTCAACTTTTTTATTTGCCATATTTTTTAATATTTTACACTGACAAATAATGTCTATTTCTGAATTTCTATAATTGCCTGCGGGAAAGGTGAGGTTGAGGATACTGGAAACTGCAGCAGTACTCATGGAGGAAAAGTAATTTGGGACTTCATGGGAATAAAGAAATGAATGGGTCAACAGAGTCCTGTGGCTAGAGGAAGAACAGGGTGGAGTTTTGTGAAAAACTGAAGCACTGTGTGAGGAATAAAAGGAATCCCAGTACAAACTGTACCTAAAACGGACTGAAGTGGCCTCTGGTCTGCACTCATCTCTCATAAAATGTACAGTGAACTGGAGGAAATCTTCTAGCTTCTATATACTTCAGTCTCAAAATCAGCTGCAGAAGGCATGTTGTATTCCTTATAAAGAGACACAGCTTGTCATTGTAACCCACGTGGTTTCTTCACAATTTTGAAAACCTTGGTGCTGTAGACAATGAGTCCTCCTCCTATAGTTCTCAATTCATTAACCATATGTTTTAAAATAACACATTCATACACAAAAGTTTGCAAGGGTAGTTGCTTGTGCTTGGATCCACATTTTCCCAACCCTGTGCCTTTATTTTCTTTCCTTGTCTTTTACCACTGCAAGGAACCTCCAGCTGCCTCAAACTCACAGTGGGCTCAGAAATCCAAACTTGCACAAGTCCCACACAGATATTCCTATGTCCAGGCTCACAAAATTTTCTTTCCCCTCATATGTTTTATTTCTTTCTATTTTCTGCATTTTCTATTTCTTCAATAATATGTATTATAGTTTTATTTTCTTTTTTCTGTGTTTTCCATTTCTTCAGTAATACGTGAGTTATATTTAGTAGGAAAAATCAAAGTAAAAATACATAATAATAAGTGTCTGTTTAATGTGAAAGTATCTGACTATGTTCAGAGCCTTTACCACCCATCTCCTTGCCAGGGATTCTCTGTAACTGTGCCTTGAAAGGCCTCTTTCTCTTGCATGCCATTGCTGACATTTCACTTCTATCATTTTTTCTCATCCACCGCAAGTCTTTCAAGCTAACCATGGCCTGGCAAGGCAAATGTGCCTGACAAAACACTAACTTAAAATGCCTCGATCCTATGCCCCACCTCAATAAACACTATGAGGTACAATCTTTCTCAATTCCAAACTCAGCATGTTTCTACATAACAATCAAAACGATTTTTTAAATGTAGGGTTTACAGTAGGTGAAATAAAGATCTAGGATAGAGTCTAAAATCTCTATTGAATACATTTTTAAAGGTACTGTGTGATGTGAACTGATTTAATCTTTTCATTATTTTACTCTAACACCTGGAACTTTTCTGAAAATTTTCAAAATACATTACATTTTAATAATTAACAATTGCATGGGTTAGTCATTGTCAAGCTCATATAAAGAAGAACAATAAAGGGCAACAAAAATTTACTGTAGAATTTAACTATTTTCTTATACATTTTGGAAGTTTAAATTTAAAAAGTATGAACCATGGCCACATAATTCCATTTTCAATTTTCATAAGGAAACCCTACAGATGATATTACATCCATGAAAAACAAAGTATGACATCAGTTATTTACAGTGTTATCACCTCATCCAGCTTGTGAATTATTTGAAATATAAAATATATATGCCATGTTAGACTACTGCTGATAGATTGCTGATGATTTCAATAATGTTATGAATTTGAATGTTTGCTGTGTCTATAAAAATATGACAGAAAATTATATACTTTCTAAGAAAAAGCAGCCACATTTAAGGCAAACTTCTGTAGATGTTTTCTTCCCCTACTCCTACTTAATTTATATTTTAGAGGTTTATGAACAGAGCTGAGTATAAAGTCAGGTGCTTAGTATTAATTGTCTGATGCTAATCAACAACCCTATAATCTTTTTAACCTTCAAGTGCCAAATTCTTGAAATCATGGCTAAAGCAAAGGTAACTCATGTAGAGAGAGTCCTGGAAATGCTAAGTATGGCAAGATGGAAGACCCGAAGGGACACAGTAACTCATAGCAAGATACTCATCAAACGGTGAAGCATCTGCCAAACTACAATCACTACATGAAGTCCCTGCCTGTGTCACTCCATGAGATACTTGCTAAGAATTCAAAACAGAGATGACATCGCCAAAATTTCACATTATCTAAGGACCATCCCAAAATCTCTTGAAGGCTGAAATAGAAAATTTCCCTAACTTAATTATTTCACCTTGACCGAAATTACCATTGGGAAAATGCATGACATTAGTAGAACTATGTTTACTGGTGTTGACTCCTATTAATCTGTATGACTGGAAAACATATCTAGAAAATTTTTGAGTAATAAAAGGGGCAGAAAAACACTTTATACTATACTATCATAGGACAAGAGCTAAAATGAGATTTTTTAAATGCAAAATTATTTTCTGCAAGTTTCTTAACTAAACAGGGCTCTGCATCCCTCTTACAAAACACACAACAGCATATTTTTACACCAGAACCCCTGGAAAAGCTGGGGCCTATCAGGAGTTGCATATTGAGACAATCTGTTAATCAATGTTTAGTTACAGATTTCATATGTTTACCCAGAAAAGCTTAACAGTATTTTCATGTTACAGAATCTGTTGCATATAATTTACAGTCTGGCAGATATTATATTCTACCTTTTAATGAAAGATAATTTGTCAGATGCTTCTAAAGTATATTATTTACTAGATTTTACTGCCTTTCATATTTAATACAACCCAGTCACCTAAGACAGAAATTTGGATGTCATCCCATTTTCTTGCCTTTCTCTCATTATCCATTTTTCATAGATCATGAAGTCTTGCCTGTTTCCCTCGTTAGGATTTCTAAGATCCCTCCTGTCTTCATCCTCACTACCCAGCATGAAATCAGTTTGTCCCTTGAACCACTGAATGGCCTCCTAAGCCTTCATCCTGCCTCTAATATTTCCCCCATTCCTTCCATTATCTATATTGTCCCCCAGTAGAATAGTTCTAGAACTAAAATGTGATTATCTTATCCCTTCATGGTACATTTGATTTATGATATGATTATGCCTGACTCTCAGCTTTCATTCCTGTCTCCCTACACTGTATGCACTACACCCATAATCTACTGAAATTTCTATCATACATCAAATGTACCCTGTTCGCTCATACTTTGCTATTCTCTGTAATGTCCTTCTCTCCATTGTTCATCTTTGCCTTCCAACTCTTGCTTATTTTTCAAAACACTACTCAGAGAGCTCTTCCCTATAAAACCTTTCACGTCCTCTTGTTTTTCTGAATTCGTTTTATTTCCTCTGTTCTCTCAAACCCCTAAACATCTTTAACCATAGCATTTAGAACACTCTTCACTAAGAACTAAGAGAAGGCAGGATCTTATTCACCTGGCTGCGTTCCCATAGCCCATAACATATGACAAAGTAGATACTTAACAAATATTTACAACACTAAACTGAATAAATGCAGTTGAATATTTTATGAAGACGGTTCTTAAGTAACACCAAGTAAGCAAAACAAACAAAAAGCGATAGAAACAGAAAAATAATAATCGACTAAAACTACAAGCAACTGAAATTTCATCTTCAAATTATTTTTAAATCCATGAGCTAATTAACCTAAGTTATATTCAATACCCACCTAGATAGTATGTCCATACAATACATTTATAGTAAATAAGGTCCTTTTAATGTAAATATGTCTAATGTGTTGGCTGGCCTTCTGAAATTACCATTGTTTCTAGTATCATATGACCTGAATCCTATACCCAAATTCATGCAGGGTCAACAATGTGCCTAAAAACTCAGCCTATTTTTGTCAGTCTGTGATAGCTGTGGGGTGAAGTCCAAAAAGGCCTCAAACTCAACCCCAGATTTCAAGCCCAGGTGCATTATTCCACAGGAAAGCTGTGGTCTAGTTCTTAGCTCCAGCTAATCCTTTTACAAAAGGTTTCCTGAGGTCTTTAGAACTATCCATTCATCCACTAAGTGCCTTCTGACCACTCCTTTAAAATATTGCCAAAAGGAATGCTTTCCAGTACTGCTCCATGATAAATGTTAAGTGGGAGAAGAGCAGACATCTTTCTTCCTGATTAGTTTGTGGCTCAGGATTTTGGATGTCTTTTTAGTAATTTTTTCTTATATGCTGGATACAGAAAACATAGTTGGATACATGACAAAGTTTTAAACTTTTACAAATCTTAATTTTTCTCCTTCTCAATATCTTAATTCCCATCTTCACATAGAACTCAAATCTGCTAGGATCCTCCTTTCCTTATTTGTTTTAGAGTACAAAACTCACCAAACATGCCCTCCCCTCCCATTTATGTACCCTATGGTGCTAAAAGACTCTAGGAGCTACTTTGCAATTATACTTTGCAACCTGAATAGCTCCGAAATATTCAATTTTGTATAATTCACATTTTAAGGAATTTTTAAATAACACCTGTAAGCATTTTTTTCTTTAATTTAATAAAGAAATATTGGTGGGCCAGGTGCAGTAGCTCACGGCTGTAATCCCAGCACTTGGGGAGGCTGAGGCAGGTGGATCATTTGAGGTCAGAAGTTGAGACCTGCTTAACCTAGTGAAACCCCATCTCTACTAAAAATACAAAAATTAGCTAGGCATGGTGATGCATGCCTGTAGTCCCAGCTCCTTAGGAGGCTAAGGCAAGAGAATCACTTGAAACTAAAAGGTGGAATTTGCAGTGAGCCAAGATCATGCCACTGTACTCCAGTCTGGGGGCAACAGAGGGAGACTCTGTCAAAAAAAAAAAGAAAGAAATATGAAATATTGATTATTCAGTTGTTCCCTCTGATGTTCATTAATCCTTCGAAAATGTAATAATTCTTTCCAGAAAGAAGTGTATATATATATATATGTGGGTGTGTGTGTGTTTATATACACTAAGTGCATATATATACTATATATATACACACACACACACAAATCTATTCACAAAAATTCTCACGTATAATTTCAAGTGCTCTGAGGATCTTCTGGAGCTTGACCACACAGTGGACCTTTTTTTCAAAGTTTTGATATCCTTGATTCACTTAATGGGTTTTGGTTCTCAGGCAGAAAAATCCATACCAATTTAGAAAAATTAAAATAACACCGAATTTTAATTTTTTAATAACTGTTTCATTTAGTTGGAAAAAAGCAAAGCATATGGTCTCTGTGAGATAGTGTTGCATAATTGGATAGACATCGACTCAGAAATAGCAGAACAATGTATTTCGAAAATCCATTAGCTGATAAATGGATGACTATTTCTTATTTAAATGCTGGAAGGTTGACTATCTTAGTCTGGGATTGACACAGATCTATTATCTACTTTCTGATTATACTGAGTTCTGGAAAATTACTTCATATTCTGTAAGAATATTTGAATAGGGTTTTAAATTATGACCAGTAATATAACTTTATTTTTTAGATGAGTGAGGAAATGTATCAGCCCCTGAGCATGTGCCTTTGGCAGATGCTGGAATACCACCAAATATGCCCAGCAATTATTCTCCATTTCCCAGCTTTGCTGCAATAAGGGTAGCATGTGACTTATTCTGGCCAATGAAATGAGAGTGACCTTGAAGCACTATCACTTCCAAGCACAAGCACTTTCACTGAGGCAGCAAAAAGCCTGTTTGTGAGTATCCAGTCTCTTTTCTTCTCTGCTCTAGTGACTGGGAAGTCATGCTTCAGATGAGGCAACAATAAGATGCTTGAACTTCTGTCAGTTTTGATTCTCTTGTAGAACCCAGGAATTTGCATCCAAGTCCAATCTAGTTTAGAAATCTTGATAGCCTCTGCTTCTACAAAATACCAAAAAATCATGTCTTGTGACTGCCCATTGGATATCTTTTTATTAGCTTTAATGTCACTCTAAAATATTTTAATTTTTTTCTCATTTCCAAACATTTTTGTACCTCTTTGCCTTCAACATCGGGCATAGTTAAGTGCCAAAGGCAGAATCATCTTGAATTGCAACAGTGTCTTTGCATTTTATGTTAAAAAATACATATGCTTAGTGGTCAGATTCTGATTAAATTCTCAATTTTCATATTTTTTTACACCACTGAATCAGAATCCAGAAGCAAATTGTCATTGTCATCAGTGGCTAATCAATGTATGGATTGGTGTTTAGGTTATATAAAACAAATGCTGTGACTATCAGCCCACCAAAAATATTTGCTTATCTTCAAATATGCTAGATTTCCAGAGACTGGAAAGTGGTTGTCCAACCAGATCCCGCATTTCCCAGGCTACTTGGAATTAAGTATGGCCATATCATTGAGTTCCAACCAGTGGACTGTGAATGGAAGTAGTGAGTGCCACTTGCAGATCTAACTCATTCTTCAATATTGTGTTCTTTGTTGTGCTTTTCCTTTATTTGCAGGCTAGAATGAAAAGGATCCCCCAGAGTAATCTTAGAAGCTGCATTTTAAAGAGGGAAGAGACTATACACCTGAAGAACTGTATAAAGCAAGGATGCCCCAATATTTTCACCCATTGAGTACTGCTAGAACAAAAAAATTCTATTATAAGCTAAGATTATTAAGTATTATTCATATTTGGGTTTGTTACAGAAGTTAACTTATTTTTGCTAGTATGGAAAAATTTATTTTGTTCAAAAGAAAAATTGCATTCCTTTCTGGAAATATAAATGGTGCCAAATAGATATTATCTTACACCTTTTAAAGTATACTAAATAACATAATATATATTTTAAACTAATTCTTTAATTTTTTTCTTCTATACAATGAGCTTTGAGTGATTAATAAAACAAAAATATGGGATGTATTAATACTACTTTATCATATAAGTACCAATATACCCACAGAAGTGATTCATACTTAGGGTATAGTCATTCTTATAGACTTCATACACAGTAGTTTTCACTGGAGTTCTATCATTAGTCTTTGCTCAAATAATTTTCTAAATTGTAGCTTTTCGAGTACTATTTCCATGATGATGATTATAAAGGTTTAATTAGTTATTTAGTAGTAAGTGCTGTTTGAGGCATTAGAAACACTAGCAGATAAGCAGGTGTTTCTAATCCAGTTTTCTAATAGTTTCTAATCCAGACTTGCTTACAATCTAGCCCAGACAGTTCTTAAATGTCTTTCCACACACACTTGTTCTTGGAAATGTTAATTTTATGTGAACAAAATCCTACTGGTAAAATAAACTTAGGATGCTATTAAGAGCATAAGCTCTGAAGTTAGACTAAAAACCTTTTCCTATCTAACTTCATGACTTTGGAAAAACAATTTAACTATTCTTCCATTTCCTTATTTGTAAAATGGAAACAAATTTTTACCCATTAATTTGTGGGTAAAATGAAACAATGAATTTAAAGTACTTAGCACAGCACTTGATATATATAAATGGCTCAATAAAAGTACTTATTACTGTTGTTCCCCTTTAATCTCCATATTGGTGAATCACAGTATACAATAGCATAGTATAATAGCATATCTAAGAAATCCTGCAGTACAGTAAGCCATGTAAAAATCCTACAATAAACTAAACCAAACCGTGAAAGAATAAACATAAAATCTTTATATATATATATAAAACATATATATATATCTCCACAGATATATATATCAAAGGATGACTTTATTGTTTTTATCATTACACTTACTAAAATTCAACAGAACAATTTTCCACAAGCAAAAGTTTGGGATGCACTAGTCAATTCATATACGAGAAACGCACCAGCCCAACGCAAAAACAATCCTTTTGGAAAAAGAATGACTTCCAAGTTAACTGCACCTTGAAATATTCCCCCTCCCTCAAGACTGTTAAGTTAGCTGGACATTTAGTAACAGCTAAGTTGGAAAGCTGCATCATGCTCACTTCTGCTTCATCAAAGACCTGTTCCTTTATTCAAATACTAAATATATCTTTGCAAATAACCTCAGGCTGGATCCAACATGAGCTTTCCATGTTTGCTCAGATTTGACATTCTAGACAGTTTTCACCTAATCAGCTCACTACCTCCTCCCTGGTGAGAGCTCCTAGAATGCTTCACTACTCAAGGCCTTGTGTGGTATATTTCATGACATGTATATGTAGTTTACCTTCTAATTTTCTCTTGCAAATTTCCTGGACAAATTTGCAAGAAAAATATTTTTATTAAATAAAGTAGTGTATTTAAGTCTATGAGCATATCTAACTTAGAGTAGACACTCAATAAGTGATCCCTTTTCTATTTCGGGCTCCCTTCATGTATCCTATTAATAATTGCTATAAGGTGATGTCATGATTATAGGAAGTCAATATAAAATAGGTATGGATGATTAAAAATTTAAGAGTTCCTGGTTAACTCCTTTATGCAACAATATATTTTATTATTCAGTTTGGTTAACTGATTGAAATATATTTAATTCATTTTCACTTTATTGAAATTATGCTTGACACTGTCATTATTACAAATGTCAGTTATAGTTAAACACCTGCAGAAACTAATTAAAACACAGAACTTTGCTACTGAACTAATAAGTCTAAATCACTTTATTGTGACTCTGTTATTATTCATTTCATTGAGGTTGTTGTTGTTTTTGTTGTTGTTTGGTTTGGTGAGACAATTAGTCCTGACTTTGGGGTTGATTTGCATTTTCTTATACTGCTTTCCACATCTATCATCACTGCCTTAGGTATGCCTGGCTATGTATGCCAGCTGTCTCAATTGCTAATTGTGTTTCTAATTTTTGGTTATTTTGTAAAATAAATAACCGGGTTGTTAAACTTGAGGTTTATATGTACATAAATGAGACATGAGTGTGGGCCTGAAATACTACATCTACAAAGTATGTGAATTTTGGGCACATGGGGTTTGGACCATCTTAATATAGCTACCAAAGGTCTCTTTTACTAATGTTTAAAATCTTGGTGGAATTCCAAAACGTGATGTTGCTATAGACTTGATTTGTAGATAGGAGCTATTTATAGTACTATTAATGGAACAGAAACACTAGAATTCAGAGTGATGTAAAATTGGAGTAATTAAAATGGGAGGTATAAGGTTATTTTTGGTGTAACTTGTCTTGCTGTTTTACAGCTAAAAACAAAAACTGTGGGTACTAACCAGATGTGTTTTGTTCCATAAATATGAAGATTTCCTTCAAGGCATGAAGTATCACTATCATTTATAAATCATTTCCCATTTATTGAATATAAACAATGAAAATATGCCTTGAAAGTTTCCAAAAATGTTTCTTATTTTAGTATTTTTTTCAGAGGAAGTTTTATCAGCAAACAAAAGCAGTTTTACTCCTCGCTGTGGATAATTTCCTTTGAATGTAAAATGTTTTAATTTGAAGCAGTAGGATATAAAAACATAAAATATAGTTATCTTGTAACCTATTTCAAAATGTCTTAATGTTGATTATAACTATATTTTGATTTGTACTACATAAAAATTTGTAGTGGAATCAAGTTATTGAAAAATGTCCTTAAAGCATCTAATAACCTCACATTCTAGCAAAGTAAAATAGGGTCAATGATTACTAACATATTTAATTTGAACTCTAGTTGACTATAATTTGTCATATTCCAAAGTACCAATTTACAAAAGAATTTAATTAGAAGGTAAATTGTGAGACAATTTCTACACCTTACTTAAGAGTTTTTATTATCAACTTAGACTCCTTACTATATACCTTTAGCCAGACATTTCTACAACATATTTTAATGACATAAACACAATTAACTATCTTGGAAACATAATGTGGATAATTAGAATAGCCGATTATCTTAAAGATGACTAGTTTTGCTGCTTAGAACTTTGGGGGATTATGTAGCAAATTTCCCATCCGACTATACCTTGAGAAGGAAAAATTTTTTGGTATTTTTTTTCCTCAATATATATGAGACAGTCCAGAAGCAATTATTCAAACTCAGTAAAACCCATAATTCACATGCGTATAATCAAGATTTTACCAATTAATTTATTGTGGTCCTTAAATATAAGTGTTTTGGTAAAGAGCAACAGTTCTAAAACAAATTTTCTGAATCAAACAGTTGCTTTTCCATTTCAGCCATTTATTTCACAAATAATTATAAAGAGTTTTTTACATGCCAGGCATCATGCTGAGTTTGAAGATATGTACATGGTCCATACACTCATGAATCATCTATTAGTCAAATGGATGCTCAAACAAGTAGAGATGCATAATACCATGAAAGCATATGGTATCTGAGGAGGCCCTGCCCCACGTGAGGTGGGTGGCAGCAGGCTTCCCAAGAAGATGAGATCTGAGAGGAGTTAAGGTTTACTTGTTTACTTTGTGGCTTTGGGAAAGTTACTTATATTAAATAAGCCTCAGGGTTTTTTTAATCTAAAAAGTAATAGCACCTGTCTCATAAGTTACTGCAAGAATTTGTATTATGCTTATACATCACTTAATATAGCAACTGATATATAGTAAATGACACGATTAGAAAGGCTGTTCCTCAAACTCTTTGCTAGTAATCGTAATTATTTCATTAATAATCAATATCTTAAATTACCATAAATTATAAGACACGATCTAGAGACCTCACTGATTCATACATATTGGCCCATCTCAGACAACTTGTTAAGAAAATATGTTTTCTAAAAGAAGTCAGAAATTTTCATGTACTTCAAAGTATGACCAAATTGACTAATCACTTGAGACAAAATAATGTTGTTGTTGTTGTTGTTGTTTTAAAAAAAAAGGGAGCCTGCAATTTCCTTACAAACTTGGATTCAACTAATAAAGTCACTTTCTTGAAAAAAAATTAGAGACAATCTACGCATAGAGAAATTGCCTTAGGATTCCCTGTTATGGAGTAGTTAAGGGAAATTATTGTCCTCCTCACTATTCTAAGTTCATTTGTCTATGTGACTCCAGGTGTGAAAAAGAAAGTTATATATACAAGTCCCTAAGATACAAATGAGAATAAGAATATGAGAGAGATCTATTTATGTAATGATAAATTTAGTCCATGATGCATAATCAATGGCACACTTCCACAAATGTGAAAGCAAGGGCCCTGTAGCAACAAAGACAAATCACTAATGTGTTTCATATCAGCTGTAGAAAACATGTAAATCTGGGCACGGTGGCTCACATCTGTAATCTCAGCACTTTGGGAGGCCGAGGTGGGTGGATCATCTGAGGTCAAAAGTTCGAGACCAGCTTGGCCAACATGGTGAAACCCCCCCCCCCCCGTCTCTAGTAAAAAAATACAAAAATTAGTTGGGTGTGGTGGCACATGCCTGTAATCCCAGCTACTCAGGAGGCTGAGGCAGGAGAATCGCTTGAACCTGGGAGGCGGAAGTTGTGTGAGCCAAGATTGCACCACTGCACTCCAGCCTGGGCAACAAGAGTGAAACTCCGTCTAAAAAAAAAGGAAAAGAAAATCCTTTCTCTCATAGTTCAGTGAAATATTTCAAGGTATATGTAATCTTCTGAGTAACTGATAATAATTTGAGGGAAAGTATTGTGCTAAAAGACATCATAATTATATTTCAGTCCTTATCAGTTTCAGAAATTTCAGTTACACTTAACACATCTCAACATGCATCCAGTGTGTTTAAATTTTCAAATCTACTAATTTCCTTGGAGAAAATGGCTTCATTAAAAATAATGTTAGATTACACAGCAGACATATCAAACTTACGGTCTTCATTTTAAAAATTCATAAGTAATATTATTTTTCAATCAGAATAATAAGGCTATTAGTTTTTGTGTTGTGGATTTGCTAAAGTGTTGCTCTAGAATATATCCTGGCTTAAATTGGCAGCATGCAAAACAAATGAAGTACAAATGGCTGAATATAATGTGCAGTGATAGTTCATTATTTTATGTACCACAATAAACATTTATCAAACACTACTTCAAGGGCCAACACAAAGGTAAAGGCTGGGAACATATAAACAAATGCCATCTATAAACCTGAGTAACAGTCATGTAAGCATCAGTACCGCATTATATAATCAAGTCTCATTATTTGTGGTAGTTCTCTTCTATAAAATTGTTGAGAACACTGGATTAGCAAACACAATTTATTGTTGCTAAGGGAAAAAAGGGTTAGATTCCTGTGAGTCTTTGATCCCATTATCATCATCAAATTATATTTTGTGTTTTTGTTTAAAGACACTTTAATATATATTGTTGATTCAGTAACATTGAACTCACAGCCAATAGCACTATAACTTCCATCTAAATGAAAGTATTTAACATATATATTTTCTCCATAAGGTGCATCACATCCTTCTTGCCCTTAGAAACATTAGACAGCACTTCAGCACTACACGTGGAGACCATTATTGGGAGCGAAATCTCCCAACAAAAAGCACAAACGGCCGGGGGCGGTGGCTCAAGCCTGTAATCCCAGCACTTTGGGAGGCCGAGGCGGGCGGATCACGAGGT
This sequence comes from Macaca mulatta, assembly GCF_049350105.2. Lineage (NCBI taxonomy): Eukaryota > Metazoa > Chordata > Mammalia > Primates > Cercopithecidae > Macaca > Macaca mulatta. Next base: position 105,089,293 of record NC_133409.1, read on the forward strand.
CAGGAGATCGAGACCATCCTGGCTAACACCGTGAAACCCCGTCTCTACTAAAAAAAAATACAAAAAATTAGCCGGGCGTGGTGGCGGGCGCCTGTAGACCCAGCTACTCGGGAGGCTGAGGCAGGAGAATGGCGTGAACCCGGGGGGCGGAGCTTGCAGTGAGCCGAGATCGTGCCACTGCACTCCAGCCTGGGGCACAGAGCAAGACTCCGTCTCAAAAAAAAAAAAAAAAAAAAAAAAAAGCACAAACATGCAAAAACAAAAATTTGGTACTAAAGAGATCACAAAAAAGACACTTTTTATAAACCTAATGAGATCTGAAACAAGGCAGAGGGTCACTCTGTTAGACCTTAGCTAGTAACATACATGCCAGATGACTCTATTTTTAGTACTCTGTACATATCTGAGAATGACCACAAAATGCCAGGAGTACTAAGTGACATAACACATTTTAGCAAGCAGGCAAATTTGCAGATACGAATCCATAAATAATTAGGATTGACTATAATTGCACATATTAACAGTGGCGTGCAATTGTATGCATCTAGTAATTGCATATGCAAAGTGTTACATAACAATCACTAGTCCTCTCAGCTAACAAAATAGCCCAAGATCTTTTCTGCTTTAGGGTCTTCAAAAACACAATATGCTGTTCTTTCTTTCTATAAGGTAGTTCTCCAAACTCTTTGCAAAGTTGCTTCTTCCTCATCTTCTGTTTCCACTAATGTGTATCTCTTCAGAGTATAGTTCTCCAACAGCCCTATAACATAATTCTATTATCTGTATCCTTTTGTTTTATCTCCCTTATCATACTTATTGTATCAGAGGATCCCCATCTACACTGCATATTTCTGTAGCTTCAGAAGCAGAGGGAGCTTAGATCATGCACAGGGTAAAGTAAGACAATACATAAAATATGTTTCAATACATAATAAAAACTTACTGACTAAAACTTTGTAGATATGTTATAAAAAGTTGTTAAAATCATTCTATCTACTATAAATACCTATAAAATTTTTTAAATGGTAAAAAAAAAAAAGGGGGACTTTATAAAACAGGAATTTGTGAATTTGGCAAATTGATTAACCTAAAAAATGTTCAGCGAATCCCCCAAATTTGGAAATTCATGAAACCAAAAAAATGACTGTAAAAGAGATTTAAAAGAAAATAACATAACTAAAAAGTTCACATTTAAAATACCCTGGTTATAATTTCTTAAATACTAGTGTATTAGTTCATTTTCATACTACTATGAAAAAATACTCAAGACTGGGTAATTTATAAAGAAAAAGAGGTTTAATGAACTACAGTTCTACATGGCTGAGGAGGCCTCACAATCATGGCAGAAGGCAAAGGAGGAGCAAAAGCACGTCTTACATGGTGGCAGGCAAGAGAGCATTTGCAGGGGAACTGCCATTTATAAAAACCATCAGATCTCATGAGACTTATTCACTATCACAAGAACAGCAAAGGAAAAACCCAACCCTATGATTCAATTACCTCCCACCTGGTCCCTTCCATGACACACTGGGATTAGGGGAGCTACAATTCAAGATGAGATTTGGGTGGAGACACAACCAAACCACATCATCCCACCCCTGGGCCCTCCCAAATCTCATGTCTTCACATTTCAAAAAACCTGTCATGCCCTCTCAACAGTTCCTCAAAGCCTTAACTCATTTCAACATTAACTCAAAAGTCCACAGTCCAAAATCTCATCTGATACAAGGAAAATCCCTTCCACCTGTGAGCCTCTGAAATCAAAAGGAAATTAGTCACTTCCAAGTTAAAATGGGGGTACAGGCATTGGGTAATTACACCTGTTCCAAATGGAAGAAATTGGCCATAACAAAGGGGCTACAGGCCCCATGCATGTCTGAAATCCAGCAAGATATTCAAATCTAGAAACTCTAAAATGATCTCCTTTGACTTCATGTGTGACACATCCAAGTCTCATTGATGAAAAAGGTGGGCGGACTCCCATAGCCTCGAGCAGCTCCACCCCATGGCTTTGCATGGTACGGGCCCCTCCCAGTTTCTTTCATGGGCTGGTTTGAGTGTCTGCAGCTTTTCCAGGTGTATGGTGCAAGCTGTCAGGGGATCTACCATTCCGTGGTCTGGAGTACAGTGGCCCTCTTCTCACAGCTCTACTAGGCAGAGCCCCATTAGGGACTCTGTGTGGGGGCTCCCACCCTATATTTTCCTTCCACACCACCCTAGCAGAGGTTCTACATGAGGGCTTCATCCATGCAGCACATCTCTCCCTGGACATCCAGGCATTTCCATACATCTTCTGAAAGCTATATGGATGATCCCAAACCTCAATTCTTGACTTTTGTGCACCCACAGGCTCAACACCACAAGAAAGTTGCCAAGGCTTGGGGTTTGAACCCTCCAAAGTCACAGTCTGAGCTGTACCTTTGCCCCTTTTAGTCATGACTGAAGCAGCTGGGATGCAGGGCACCAAATCCCAAGGCTACACACGTCAGCAGGGCTGGGGGCCAGGCCTACAAAACCTAAGCCTCCAGGCCTGTGACAGAGAGGGGCTGCCACAAAGATTCTGACATATCCTGGAGACATTTTCCCCATGGTCTTGGTTATTCACATTCAGCCTCTTGTTACTTATGCAAATTTCTGCAGTAGCTTGATTTTCTCCACAGAAAATTGGTTTTTTTTATTGCATTGTTAGGCTGCAAATTTTCCAAACTTTTATGCTCTGCTTTCTCTTGAACACTTTGCCACTTAGAAATTTCCACTGCCAGATATCCTAAATCATTTATCTCAAGTTCAAAGTTCCACAGATCTCTAGGATGAGCACAAAATGCCACCAGTCTTTTTGCAAAGCAAGAACGACCTTTAATCCAGTTTCCAACAAGTTCCTCATCTCCATTTGAGTCCACCTCACCCTGGATTTTATTATCCATATCACTATCAGCATTTGGGTTAAAGACATTCAATAATTCTCTAGGAAGTTCCAAACTTTCACACATTTTCCTATCTTCTTCTGTGCCCTCCAAACTGTTTCAACTTCTGCCTATTACACAGGTCTAAAGTTGCTTCCACATTTTTGGGTATCTTTACAGCAGTGCCCACTCTCTGTGGTACCAATTTACTGGATTAGTCCCTTCACATTCTGCTAATAAAGGCATACCCAAGACTGGATAATTTATAAAATAAAGAGGTTTAACAGACTCACAGCTCCACAGGCCTGGGGAAACCTCAGGAAACTCACAATCATGGTGGAAGTCAGAAGCAAACACATCCTTCTTCACAGGGTGGTAGCAAACAGAAAGGCCAAGCAAAAGGGGGAAAAACCACACATAAAACCATCAGATCTCATGAAATTTATTCATTATCACCAGAACAGCACAGGAAAAACCCACCCCTGTGATTTTACCTCCACCTGAGTACCACCCATGACACATGGGGATTATGGGCACTATGATTCACGATGAGATTTGGGTGGGGACATAGCTAAACTATATCAAATAGTGACTGAAAATATTCAAGAATAATACATTTATGAATCTATTTATAAAGTCTACATTAATGAAATGACAAAACCACATTTAACATTATTCAAAATGACAAGAAAGAATTTATCACAATATTCTAGAGAAAGTTCATTTCTTTGTTATACTCAAAATAATTATTTCCTGTAAAACAATTACTAAGTTCACTAGGGGAGCTTAAAAGGAGATTTGAATAGATAGAATAAAGAATCAACAAACTTTAAGTCCATTGAGATTATCTAGTCTGAGGAAGAAAAAATAATAATAGGTAACACATAGGAACACATCATGGGAATAATAGAAGAGGACAGGGTGAAACAGGCTGAAAGAATATTTGAAAAAATAATGGCTGAAAACGTCCCAAACATGATTTAAAACATTTTGCTATACATTCAAGAAGCTTAGCAAATTCCAAACAGGATAAACTCAAAGAGATCCACACCAAGCACATTTTAATCAAACTGTTAGAAACCCAAGACAAAGAGGGAATCTTGAAAGCAAGAAAGCAGTGACTCATCACATACAAGGGATCCTCAGTAAGACTAACAGTTCATTTTTTCAGAAATCATGTAGGCCAGAAGGCATTAGGTTACATATTTATTTAAAGTACTAAAAGAAAAACAAAAAAGGGTGTCTAACAAGAATTCTATATCCAGCAGAAGTATCCCTCAAAAATGAAATAAAAATTAAGATATTCCCAGATAAATGATATCAGAGTTCATCACTAGCATATCTGTCCTATAAGAAATGCTAAAGGGAGTCCTTAACCTGAAGTAAGAACACTAGACAATAACTCATGTAGAGCTTAGTTATTGTCTAGTGTTCTTTTATTTCACCCTGAAGCAATGAAAAAAACACTGAGACATGTAACTACATAGGAAAATATAACAAACAGTATAAATGTAAATAGTCAATCCTCAGTATCCATGGGGGATTGGTTCCAGGAATCTTTGTGGATCCCAAAATCTACAGATGCTCAAGTCCCTTACATAAAATGGTACAGTATTTCCATATAACCTATACATGTCCTCGCATACACTTTAAATCATCTCTAGATTATTTATCATACCAAATAGAAGCCTACACATTCCTTTATTTGTGAGGATTTAACACAGTACTTGGTACATAGCAAATTCAAAATTTGCTCTTTGCAACTTTACTCTTTGGATTTTTTTTCTGAATATTTTTGATCTGCAGTTGGTTAAATCCACAAGTACAGAATCTATGGATATGAGGGCCAACTGTATTCTATCTGTAACTCCCTTTTTTCTCTCTGATATAGAGAAGAATTACATAAAAATGACAATTATAGGAACAGCTCCAGTCTCCAACTCCCAGCGCCAGCAACACAGAAGACTGGTGATTTCTGCATTTTCAACTGAGACTCCACCTCTGGGGACAGGGCACAGCTAAACAACAACAACAACAACAAAAAGCAGCAGAAACCTCTGCAGACACAAACAACTCTGTCTGACAGCTTTGAAGAGAGCAGTGGATCTCCCAACACGGAGGTTGAGATCTGAGAAGAGACAGACTGCCTGATCATGTGGGTCCCTAACCCCTGAGTAGCCTAACTGGGAGACATCCCCCACTAGGGGCAGTCTGACACCCCACATCTCACAGGGTGGAGTACACCCCTAAGAGAAAGCTTCCAAAGTAAGAATCAGACAGGTACACTCGCTATTCAGCAATATTCTATCTTCTGCAGCCTCTGTTGCTGATACCCAGGCAAACAGGGTCTGGAGTGGACCTCAAGCAATCTCCAACAGACCTACAGCTGAGGGTCCTGACTGTTAGAAGGAAAACTATCAAACAGGAAGGACACCTACACCAAAAGCCCATCAGTACATCACCATCATCAAAGACCAGAGGCAGATAAAACCAAAAGATGGGGAAAAAGCAGGGCAGAAAAGCTGGAAATTCAAAAAATAAGAGTGCATCTCCCCCTGCAAAGGAGCGCAGCTCATCGCCAGCAATGGATCAAAGCTGGACGGAGAATGACTTTGACGAGATGAGAGAAGAAGGCTTCAGTCCATCAAACTTCTCAGAGCTAAAGGAGGAATTATGTACCCAGCGCAAAGAAACTAAAAATCTTGAAAAAAGAGTGGAAGAATTGATAGCTAGAGTAATTAATGCAGAGAAGGTCATAAACGAAATGACAGAGATGAAAACCATGACATAAGAAATACGTGACAAATGCACAAGCCTCAGTAACCGACTCGATCAACTGGAAGAAAGAGTATCAGCGACTGAGGATCAAATGAATGAAATGAAGCGAGAAGAGAAACCAAAAGAAAAAAGAAGAAAAAGAAATGAACAAAGCCTGCAAGAAGTATGGGATTATGTAAAAAGACCAAATCTACGTCTGATTGGGGTGCCTGAAAGTGAGGGGGAAAATGGAACCAAGCTGGAAAACACTCTTCAGGATATCATCCAGGAGAACTTCCCCAACCTAGTAGGGCAGGCCAACATTCAAATCCAGGAAATACAGAGAATGCCACAAAGATACTCCTCGAGAAGAGCAACTCCAAGACACATAATTGCCAGATTCACCAAAGTTGAAATGAAGGAAAAAATCTTAAGGGCAGCCAGAGAGAAAGGTCGGGTTACCCACAAAGGGAAGCCCATCAGACTCACAGCAGATCTCTCGGCAGAAACTCTACAAGCCAGAAGAGAGTGGGGGCCAATATTCAACATTCTTAAAGAAAAGAATTTTAAATCCAGAATTTCATACCCAGCCATACTAAGTTTCATAAGTGAAGGAGAAATAAAATCCTTTACAGATAAGCAAATGCTTAGAGATTTTGTCACCACCAGGCCTGCCTTACAAGAGACCCTGAAGGAAGCACTAAACATGGAAAGGAACAACTGGTACCAGCCATTGCAAAAACATGCCAAAATGTAAAGACCATCGAGGCTAAGAAGAAACTACATCAAGTAATGAGCAAAATAACCAGTTAATATCATAATGGCAGGATCAAGTTCACACATAACAATATTAACCTTAAATGTAAATAGACTAAATGCTCCAATTAAAAGACATAGACTGGCAAACTGGATAAAGAGTCAAGACACATCAGTCTGCTGTATTCAGGAGACCCATCTCACATGTAGAGACATACATAGGCTCAAAATCAAGGGATGGAGGAAGATCTACCAAGCAAATGGAGAACAAAACAAAGCAGGGGTTGCAATACTGGTCTCTGATAAAACAGACTTTAAACCATCAAAGATCAAAAGAGACAAAGAAGGCCATTACATAATGATAAAGAGATCAATTCAACAGGAAGAGCTAACTATCCTAAATATATATGCACCCAATACAGGAGCACCCACATTCATAAAGCAAGTCCTTAGAGACTTACAAAGAGACTTAGACTCCCATACAATAATAATGGGAGACTTCAACACTCCACTGTCAACATTAGACAGATCAACGAGACAGAAAGTTAACAAGGATATCCAGGAATTGAACTCATCTCTGCAGCAAGCAGACCTAATAGACATCTATAGAACTCTCCACCCCAAATCAACAGAATATACAATCTTCTCAGCACCACATCGCACTTATTCCAAAATTGACCACATAATTGGAAGTAAAGCACTCCTCAGCAAATGTACAAGAACAGAAATTATAACAAACTGTCTCTCAGACCACATGCAATCAAACCAGAACTCTCGACTAAGAAACTCAATCAAAACCGCTCAACTACATGGAAACTGAACAACCTGCTCCTGAATGACTACTGGGTGCATAACGAAATGAAGGCAGAAATAAAGATGTTCTTTGAAACCGATGAGAACAAAGATACAACATACCAGAATCTCTGGGACACATTTAAAGCAGTGTGTAGAGGGAAATTTATAGCACTAAATGCCCACAAGAGAAAGCAGGAAAGATCTAACATTGACACTCTAACATCACAATTAAAAGAACTAGAGAAGCAAGAGCAAACACATTCAAAAGCTAGCAGAAGGCAAGAAATAACTAAGATCAGAGCAGAACTGAAGGAGATAGAGACACAAAAAACCCTCCAAAAAATCAATGAATCCAGGAGTTGGTTTTTTGAAAAGATCAACAAAATTGACAGACCGCTAGCAAGACTAATAAAGAAGAAAAGAGAGAAGAATCAAATAGATGCAATAAAACATGATAAAGGGGATATCACCACCGACCCCACAGAAATACAAACTACCATCAGAGAATACTATAAACACCTCTACGCAAACAAACTAGAAAATCTAGGCCGGGCGCGGTGGCTCAAGCCTGTAATCCCAGCACTTTGGGAGGCCGAGGCGGGCGGATCACAAGGTCAGGAGATCGAGACCACAGTGAAACCCCGTCTCTACTAAAAAATACAAAAAAAATTAGCCGGGCGCGGTGGCGGGCGCCTGTAGTCCTAGCTACTCAGGAGGCTGAGGCAGGAGAATGGCGTGAACCCAGGAGGCGGAGCTTGCAGTGAGCCGAGATCGCGCCACTGCACTCCAGCCTGGGCAACAGCATGAGACTCCATCTCAAAAAAAAAAAATAAATAAATAAATAAACTAGAAAATCTAGAAGAAATGGATAATTTCCTGGACACTTACACTCTTCCAAGACTAAACCAGGAAGAAGTTGATTCCCTGAATAGACCGATAGCAGGCTCTGAAATTGAGGCAATAATTAATAGGCTACCAACCAAAAAAAGTCCAGGACCAGATGGATTCACAGCTGAATTCTACCAGAGGTACAAGGAGGAGCTGGTACCATTCCTTCTGAAACTATTCCAATCAATAGAAAAAGAGGGAATCCTCCCTAACTCATTTTATGAGGCCAACATCATCCTGATACCAAAGCCTGGCAGAGACACAACAAAAAAAGAGAATTTTAGACCAATATCCCTGATGAACATTGATGCAAAAATCCACAATAAAATACTGACAAACCGGATCCAGCAGCATATCAAAAAGCTTATCCACCATGATCAAGTGGGCTTCATCCCTGGGATGCAAGGCTGGTTCAACATATGCAAATCAATAAAGGTAATCCAGCATATAAACAGAACCAAAGACAAGAACCACATGATTATCTCAATAGATGCAGAAAAGGCTTTTGACAAAATTCAACAGCCCTTCATGCTAAAAACTCTCAATAAATTCGGTATTGATGGAACGTACCTCAAAATAATAAGAGCTATTTATGACAAACCCACAGCCAATATTATACTGAATGGGCAAAAACTGGAAAAATTCCCTTTGAAAACTGGCACAAGACAGGGATGCCCTCTCTCACCACTCCTATTCAACATAGTGTTGGAAGTTCTGGCTAGGGCAATCAGGCAAGAGAAAGAAATCAAGGGTATTCAGTTAGGAAAAGAAGAAGTCAAATTGTCCCTCTTTGCAGATGACATGATTGTATATTTAGAAAACCCCATTGTCTCAGCCCAAAATCTCCTTAAGTCGATAAGCAACTTCAGCAAAGTCTCAGAATACAAAATTAATGTGCAAAAATCACAAGCATTCTTATACACCAGTAACAGACAAACAGAGAGCCAAATCAGGAATGAACTCCCATTCACAATCGCTTCAAAGAGAATAAAATACCTAGGAATCCAACTTACAAGGGACATAAAGGATTTCTTCAAGGAGAACTACAAACCACTGCTCAGTGAAATAAAAGAGGACACAAACAAATGGAAGAACATACCATGCTCATGGATAGGAAGAATCAATATCGTGAAAATGGCCATACTGCCCAAGGTAATTTATAGATTCAATGCCATCCCTATCAAGCTACCAATGAGTTTCTTCACAGAATTGGAAAAAACTGCTTTAAAGTTCATATGGAACCAAAAAAGAGCCTGCATTTCCAAGACAATCCTAAGTCAAAAGAACAAGCTGGAGTCATCATGCTACCTGACTTCAAACTATACTACAAGGCTACAGTAACCAAAACAGCATGGTACTGGTACCAAAACAGAGATATAGACCAATGGAACAGAACAGAGTCCTCAGAAATAATACCACACATCTACAGCCATCTGATCTTTGACAAACCTGAGAGAAAGAAGAAATGGGGAAAGGATTTCCTATTTAATAAATGGTGCTGGGAAAATTGGCTAGCCATAAGTAGAAAGCTGAAACTGGATCCTTTCCTTACTCCTTATACGAAAATTAATTCAAGATGGATTAGAGACTTAAATGTTAGACCTAATACCATAAAAACCCTAGAAGAAAACCTAGGTAGTACCATTCAGGTCATAGGCATGGACAAAGACTTTATGTCTAAAACACCAAAAGCAACGGCAACAAAAGCCAAAATTGACAAATGGGATCTCATTAAATAAAGAGCTTCTGCACAGCAAAAGAAACTACCATCAGAGTGAACAGACAACCTACAGAATGGGAGAAAATTGTTGCAATCTACTCATCTGACAAAGGGCTAATATCCAGAACCTACAAAGAACTCAAACAAATTTACAAGAAAAAAACAAACAACCCCATCAAAAAGTGGGCAAAGGATATGAACAGACACTTCTCAAAAGAAGACATTCATACAGCCAACAGACACATGAAAAAATGCTCATCATCACTGGCCATCAGAGAAATGCAAATCAAAACCACAATGAGATACCATCTCACACCAGTTAGAATGGCAATCATTAAAAAGTCAGGAAACAACAGGTGCTGGAGAGGATGTGGAGAAATAGGAACACTTTTACACTGTTGGTGGGATTGTAAACTAGTTCAACCATTATGGAAAACAGTATGGCAATTCCTCAAAGATCTAGAACTAAATGTACCATATGACCCAGCCATCCCATTACTGGGTATATATCCAAAGGATTATAAATCATGCTGCTATAAAGACACATGCACACGTATGTTTATTGTGGCACTATTCACAATAGCAAAGACTTGGAATCAACTCAAATGTCCATCAGTGACAGACTGGATTAAGAAAATGTGGCACATATACACCATGGAATACTATGCAGCCATAAAAAAGGATGAGTTCATGTCCTTTGTATGGACATGGATGCAGCTGGAAACCATCATTCTCATCAAACTATCACAAGAACAGCAAACCAAACACCGCATGTTCTCACTCATATGTGGGAACTGAACAATAAGATCACTTGGACTCGGGAAGGGGAACATCACACACCGGGGCCTATCATGGGGAAGGGGGAGGGGGGAGGGATTTCATTGGGAGTTATACCTGATGTAAATGACAAGTTGATGGGTGCTGACGAGTTGATGGGTGTAGCACACCAACATGGCACAAGTATACATATGTAACAAACCTGCACATTATGCACATGTACCCTAGAACTTAAAGTATAATAATAATAAATAAATAAATAAATAAATGACAATTATAAATTTAAGTTGATAGGCATCCAATCTATAAAGATGTAATTTATGGCAATAACAATACAAAGATGGGATGCATGCTACATGTATGTGAGCAAAGTTTTTTATATTATTAAAATTAATTGGTATGAATTTGAACTAAATTGCTATAAATTAAGATGAACATTTTAATCTCCAGATGAACTACTAAGAAAATAACTCAAAAAATTTAGTGAAAGTAACAAAGAAATTAAAGTAAATAATATATATTTAATATAAAATAAGGCACTAATAGAGAAACTGAAAAATGAAAAAGACATAAGAAATTGAAAGCAAAATCTAGCATATGACCATCAGGATAGATAGATGGTAAAGAGTATGGGGAAAATGATTGTCAAAAATGAAAAGTTTAAGAAATCAACAAATTGCAATGTTAGATATTTTTCCCCCTAACATGGCCGTGACGGATGAAAAGCGTCTTAGAGGAGATGAAGGTCCAGAATCTAAAGTCTCCACTAGGTATAGAAGAATGACAACAGGAGAGAAGGTGACATCAACAAGAAGAGAAAGAGAATGTTCTAGCCCCAAAGGAGTAGGTTGACAGTGACAAAGTTAGGGTCTGGAGCCCTGAAGGGAAGCAAGGAGGACATCACTCATAAGCATGGTATGTGTGATGTGAGAAAAAATAAGCTTCTCAACAAACCAACTGGAAAGCAAGTCCTCTGGGGTGGGAAGGTGTGAGGTGGGTTTCAGCTAAAGCTAGTAGGTTATGGGAATCTATACACACACACACACACACATTTCCCTATCATATCCCTCTGGTAGCACTATTTTCTCAATGTTTCCTTTTCCACATGCAGCAGTGGTAGGAATTAGGTTCTTCAGGCAATAACCATTAATTAGCATATATATCTATATCTATATCTATATCTGTCTATCTATCTATCTATCTATCGTCTAACGATGAATTTTGAAGAAGCACAAAATCATTGAAATAGCATAGGTTCAATCATTAGCATAGTGTTTTAAGTAGCAAAACTAAAAAAAAACTCTGTCATGACATAAATAAATGAGAAATTCTCAAGCACACCTATATTAAGACACCAGCTATTGTAGTAAAAACAAAACAAAACTATTTGGCAACAAGTAGGTATTTCATATTCAAAAGATAATCATGTAAATTTTAATTGAAAAAGGAAATCTGAATAGTAAAACAGTTTGGTACACTGAGTAGTCATGTGGAGAAAACTGCAGTTAAATAAACAAAGGCATTCATTGAAGATGGCAATAATTATGTATTATTAACATTCAAAAAGCTAATCAGCTTAAATGAGCTGACAAGGCTAAAATTGTGCAAGAGAAAAGCTAAGGCCATGCAAACAAAAGGTCTCTGCTGTTCTGAGTAGGGAAACATTTAAATGTTGTCTGCTTCAGTACTTGTTCTTGAAACTCCTAAACACAAATAGCATCAAATCAGAAATGAGTTTTGTTTATTTTCCTAATGAATTATTCAAATCCCAGAATAATCTCCATATCCTAGTGTGTTCTATTCTAATATTGAAACAGCCAGCTTCTCCTCATTCTCTGGTATGATTAGTACTAGAGATGCAATTGCCATCTCTGGTACTTGCAAAGATGCAAGTACCAGACAGGCAGTTGCCATTCAGTATATATGTAACTTTGGTCTAGCTTCTTAACTTACCTAGAACTTCTTTCCTCATACGTGTGATGCACAAATTAATATTATATATCTCATAGGATGTAGCAAATTTTTGAAGACCATCTATCTGACTCAGAGGATGTGGCAAAATTAAACAATGTAATTTATGTTAAATATTTTCAAGGTGCTCAGCACATATCAAACTTCAAATAAATGTTGTCTGATCTTATCTTAATAGACAAATATTTTAATTTATTTTCTATTTTCTTTTTACCTAAGTTGTAATCACACGGCTAAATAACATTTTTTAAACGTTCTGTTCTATTTGTAGACCAATTCACCAAAAGCAACACTTTAGGCCAAGGATAAAAGCTCAACTTAGTGAGGTTACATATTAACTAGTAGATTTTTTTCTGATAGAGAATGCAACCAATTTGATCCAGTGGAAAACATAATATATACAGTTTATTGTCCTGTGGGACATCATGCAGTTCTATATCTGATCCAGCAATCAGATCCTAACATTTCTTTCATAAATTTCCTAACACTGTTTAGCAATTCAAATACCCTTTGTACTGTACCTTACTGGTTCCCTCTTTAATTAATGAATTGGATTAGATATTTGATACATCTTTGTTTGTTTGAGAGTCATAATTTTAGCTTTTTGAAAATTATACTTTAACACAACTAACTTTAATTATTTAACTATTTCCTCCAGTGGTTATTCAATATACATAGGAGTTATTTTGAGTGCTACTTCTCAATTTATCAGATTTTGATATTATCTAAGGACTTCCTGCTATGACTGATGAGTATTCAGTCTTCTTAGGCCTAGAGGTTTAATGTATTTTTATCTGACTTTATGATATTTTAGCTTCTCTCTGGCTTACCCTTGCAACATTTAAGTAATACATTTAGTTTTTGTTTCTTTAATTTAAATTATCATTTGATCCTTTTACAAGATAAGACTATTAATACCAGGCCTACCCTTCAGATCTTCTTCCCTTTCTACTGCTTTCATATTTTCTCATTATTTAACGTTCAGTGTTTGAATAGGATATCATAGGATTTGCTTTGTATTTCTTCTGCTTGAGGTTCTCTGAGATTCTTTAGTCTGTTGTTTAATTCTTTCATTATTATGAGAGAAATTCTTAGCTATTATCTATTCAGTATTTCTTTACTATGTCATCTTTCTCTTGTTTTGAAATCCAATATGATAGTTTGATATTGGCCCATGCCTCATGGATGCTGTCTTCTTTTAAATATGTTTTATTTTCGTATTTCAACTTTAGTAATGTCTGCTAAATTATTTTCAAGCTCATTGATTGTTTTCCTCTGCTGTGTAAAGTTTGCTAATAAATCAGTCAGCAGAATGCTTCCTCTCTGATGTTATATTTTTTAAAAATTTATAATCATTTCTATTTGACACTTTTATAGTTTCCATTCGTATTAGTCTATCTTCACATTGCTGAAAAAGACATACTCGACCGTGGGAAGAAAAAGAGGTTTCATTGAACTTAGAGGTACATGGCTGGGGAGTCCTGAGAGTCATGATGTGAGGGGACAGCACTTCCTACATGGCAACAATAAGAGAAAATGAGGAAGAAACAAAAGCGAAACCCCTGATAAAACCATCAGATCTCATGATACTTATTCACTACCATGAGAACAGTATGGGGGAAACTGCCCCTATGATTCTAATTATCTCCCACTGAGTCCCTCCCACAACATGTGGGAATTATGGGAGTATAATTCAAGATGAAATTTGGGTGGGGACACAGAGCCAAACCATATAATTCCACTCCTGGCCCCTCCAAATCTCATGTCCTCACATTTCAAAACCAATTATGGGCCTTCCCAACAGTCCCCCAAAGTCTTAACTCATTTCAGCATTAACCCAAAAGTCCACAGTCCAAAGTCTCATCTGAGACAAGTCAATTCCCTTTTGCCTGTGAGCCTGTAAAATCAAAAACAAGCTAATTTACTTCCTAGATACAATGGGGGTACAAGTATTGGGTAAATACAGTCATTCCACATGGGAGAAATTGGCCATAACAAAGTGGTTACAGAGCCCACACAAGTCCAAAATCCAGCAGTGCAGTCAACTTTTAAACCTCCATAAAGAACTCCTTTGAGTCCAGGTCTCACATCCATGTCACACTGATGCAAGAGGTGGGTTCTCATGATCTTGGGCAGCTCCACCTCTGTGGCTAGGCAGGGCACAGCCTCCCTCTGGGCTGCTTTCACAGGCTGGTGTTGAGCATCTGTGGCTTTTCCAGGCACAAGGTGCAAGCTGTTGGTGGATCTACCATCCTGGGGTCTGGAGGACAGTGGCCCTCTTCTCATAGCTCCACTAGGCAGTGCCCCAGTGGGGACTCTGTGTGGGGACTCCAACTCCATATTTCCCTTCTACACTGCCCTAGCAGAGGTTCTCCATGAGCACCCTGTCCCTGAAGCAAACTTCTACCTGGGCATCCAGGCGTTTTCATACATCTGAAATCTAGGTGGAGGTTCCCAAACCCCAATTCTTGACTTCTGTGCATTTGCAGGCTTAACACCACATGGAAGCTGCTAAGGCTTGGGGCTTGCACCCTCTGAAGCCACTGCCTGAGCTGTACATTGGCCCCTTTCAGCCATGGCTGGAGTGGCTTGGACACAGGCAACAAGTCCCTAGGCTGCACACAGCACATGGACCCTGGGCCCAGCCCACAAAATCATTTTCTCCTAGGCCTCTGTGCCTATGATGGGAGGGGCTGCTGTGAAGACCTCTGTCATTCCCTGCATAAATTTTCCCTATTGTCAGGGATTAACATTCAGCTCCTAGTTACTTAAGCAAATTTCTGCAGCTGGCTTGAATTTCTCCTCAGAAAATAGATTTTTTTTTTTTTTATCACATTGTCAGGCTGCAAATTTTCCAAACCTTTATGCTCTGCTTCCCTTATAAAACTGAATGCCTTTAACAGCACCCAAGTCACCTCTTGAATGCCTTGCTGCTTAGAAATTTCTTCCACCAGATACCCTAAATAATCTGCCTCAAGTTCAAAGTTCCACAAATCTCTAGAGCAGGGCAAAATGCCACCAGCGTCTTTGCTAAACATAACAAGAGTCACCTTTGCTCCAGTTCCCAACAAATTCTTCATCTCCCTCTGACACCACCTCAGCCTGGACCTTATTGTCCATACCACTATCAGGCTTTTGGTCAAAACCATTCAACAAGTCTCTAGGAACTTCCAAAATTTCCTATATTTTCTTGTCTTCTTCTGAGCCCTCCAAACTGTTCCAACCTCTGCCTGTTACCAGCTCCAAAGTCGCCTCCATATCTTCAGGTATCTTTTCAGCAATGCCCCACTATACTGGTACCAATTTACTGTATTAATCTGTTTTCACATTGCTGATAAAGACATACCCGATACTGGGAAGAAAAATATGTTTCATTGAACTTACAGTTCCACATGGCTAGGGAGGCCTCAGAGTCATGGTGGGAGGCAAAAGGTACTTCTTACAGGCTGGTAACAAGAGAAAATGAGGAAGATGCAAAAGTGGAAACCCCTAATAAGGGAATCAGATCTCAGGAGACTTATTCACTACCGTGAGAACAGTATGGGGGAAACTGCCCCTATGCTTCTAATTATCTACCACTGGGTGGGAGATTATGGAAGTACAATTCAAGATGAAATTTTGGTGGACACGTAGCCAAACTATATCACCATTTCTCTGCTCAAATATCCTTTCTATTCATGAATTCTGTTCATCTTTTCTCTTAGATTATTTAGTACATTACTTATAGCTATTTTAATGTCATCTCTGTGTAGAGTTCTGTTTATTATTTATCTCTTGAAAATGTGTTAATTTTTCATCCTTTTTGTGTCTGTCAATTTTTTAATGAATACAGTTCATTGTGTATAGGACAGTAGGGACTGAGTTAAATCATATTTATGTATGTGTATGCATCTTCTTTGGGAGGTTCAATCACTCTATCCAGGGGTTGAGTTAGTTTATAGTTTTGTATTTCTGTCATTACCTCCAGTGCAACACAAGCATCCCATCTTTCCAGAATTGGACTGCTATTTCTTGTGCCCTAGGGTAAAGACTTCAGTGTTTGATTGTTTTTTCTTTTTTTCACCATTTGTGTGTTACTCTAAACTTTCCGTCATCTTTGCACTCCTGGACCCCACAGTGATATCATCTCTTTGCTCTTGTTTTCCCTAAAAAAATCACTACTATTTATTGTTACTCACTGCTAGAATTGTTTTTGGAGGTTAGGGGATTCTCAGTTATGTTTGTCCGGCCTTGGTCACAGAAAGGACATATGAGCCTGGGCCTCGATAATGGAGCTTTCTCAGTATCCCTGCACTTCCCAACTTTACCTTGTATCTGTGGTGGTTCTTCTGTGAACGTTTTCTGCCCTTCTCTCCGTGGGAGGAAACTTCCGCTTAGTTTCTACTTGGTTCAGAATCTTGAGTCTAAGAGCATTTTCTATCCCTCCCCACAGGTGCAGACCATTTTTGCTTCTATTCCTTTCTAGAACCAGTGGCTATTTACCCAGGGTTCTAGAGGCAGGTTAGTTTTTTCTATATCACTCACTTGAGGGTCCTTTTCTTAAGGGTAATAAATTGTCTTTGACCTTTCTTGTGAGAACCTGCTGGGACTCATGGAAAAGTACTTGTAAGTAAATGTGGACTCCCTTTGACCTGGAGCTCCCAGTTATGTTAAACTGTCAAGCTGGCCCACATTTGGCCTTTGAGAGTTTGTTTAAAATATCAGCTGTATTCTTTTTATCTACTTTTATGATGACCACTTCTTCCTCTTGTGCTCTGCCAACTGCAAAACAAACTATGTTTTATTTCTCCTGAGGCATTTGAGTTTTGAGAATATAGCTTACTTGGCTGCATTATAACCTCAGTTTTCTAAGGGAATTTAAAACATTGTAGATTATATGGCTCTCATTTTTAGAGTAAAATCACATACTGTGTTGAGTTTCTACACCTTAAGCAAAGAAGAACTATTACTTGGCTTTGTTTGTGAAAATATTTTAAAAGGTAAATAACAATGTTTTTAATAAGACACCTATTTTCATTGGAAAAGTAGACCTTATGTCAATTATTTCAATGATCTTAGAATTATTTTTTGTTGCCATTAATAATACTGTTACAATTACTAGATTGGCGCAAAAGTAATTGCGGTTTTTGCCATTACTTTCAGTGACAAAGACAGCAATTACTTTTGCACTAACCTACTATTTATACTTTCAAAACGTGAACTGGTTGCTCCCTGATATAATATTAACAAAAGAAATTTAGTTTGTATAATTACTTGTATTATACTTAGAACTATTTTTCTTTTCTAGAAACATCCCTCATGTTGCTATTACAATCTTTTAAACAACCTGAAATGAATTGCTAGAGCTTATAAATTTTTTTCTAAAATTATTTTATACAAATTTAAGTTTGTTTTGTTTGCAGGTAAAAATAAATTATCAACAATATCTCCTTGATATTTCTGGATGCTACAAAGGAAGTACCCACTATGCCTATAGTTCAACACCAGTATAACTTCATCTGTGCATAAATATTTCTGAGAAGATTAAATAAATCAACTTGGAAATACTACTTCTATATTCAGTAAATCATGAGGAATCTTAGATTAGTATTTCTTTCCAAAAATTCCTTTGCTTAATCTCCTGTAAAGAATACAGATCATGTTATGCCTGTAATCCTAGCACTTTGGGAGGCTAAGGCAGGCAGATCACCTGAGGTCAGGAGTTTGAGACCAGCCTGGCCAATAAGGTGAAACCCCGTCTCTACTAAAAATACAAAAATTAGCCAGGCACAGTGGCGTATGCCTGTAATCCCAGCTACTTCAAAGGTTGAGGCAGGAATTGCTTGAACCTGGGAGGCGGAGTTTACAGTGAGCTGAAATTGTGCCACTGCACTCTAGCAGCCTGGGCAACAGAGCTAGACTCCATCTCAAACAGAGAAAAAAAAAAAAAGTCGGGGGGTGTGGAGGGGGACATAGAACAGTCTCCAAGGTGAAATAGATGACATGAAACAAATCTCAATAGCATTGAAAGGATTAAAATTATAAAAGGACATTCTCTGATCACCAGGTAATTAGATTAGAAATCAATTACAGAAAAAGATCTAAAAAATCTCTAAACATTTGGAAATTAAATACAGTTGTAAATAATCAATGGATCAAAAAATAAATCACACAATAAATTAGAAAATACCGGCCAGGCGCGGTGGCTCAAGCCTGTAATCCCAGCACTTTGGGAGGCCGAGACGGGCGAATCACGAGGTCAGAAGATCGAGACCATCCTGGCTAACACAGTGAAACCCCATCTCTACTAAAAAATACAAAAAACTAGCCGGGTGAGGTGGCGGCGCCTGTAGTGCCAGCTACTCAGGAGGCTGAGGCAGGAGAATGGCGTAAACCCGGGAGGTGAAGCTTGCAGTGAGCTGAGATCGGGCCACTGCACTCCAGCCTGGGCGACAGAGCGAGACTCCGTCTCAAAAAAAAAAAAAATTAGAAAATATCTTGAACTGAATGATAATGAAGACTAAATTTACTAGATTTTGCTGACTTGAGCTGAAGATGTACTTATGAAAGAATTACATCAATAAATGCTTACAATGGAAAATTACAAAGGTCTAACATCAATGACTGACGCTTTTTAATGAAGGTTGAAAATTAAAATCACATTAAATGCAAAGTAGGTAGAAATAAAGAAATAAAAACAAAATCAATGATATTAAAAAACAGAAAAATAATCAAAAATCAAAACTGATTTTTGGAAAAGATCAATATAATTGACATACTTCTATCTAGACCTAGCAATAAAAAGGAGAACAAAGAACACAGAAATGGCTAATATTAGAAAGATAAAGAGGAATCTGATTCTACTCTAATATTAAATGGTATTAAGACAATATTATCAATAATTAAGTCAACAAATTCAACAGTTTAGAGAAAATGGACAAATTCTTTGGAAGATACAAAGAACTGAAACTAATACAGGAAGAAATACAAAATATTCATAGATCTTTAAATAAATTCAACTTGTAATTAAAAGCCTTCTAGCAAAGAAAACTACAGAGCCAGTTTGCTTCACTAGTAAATTCTATCAAACAGTAAAGAAATAATAGCAAGCCACTAAAAAATCTTTTGTAATATAGAGAAGAGAACATTTCCAAATAATTTTATGACAATATTGCCTTGATGTCAAGATTGGGCAAATACACAAGAAAACCATAGGCTTCATTAACATAATATGAGAGATGCAGGGGAAAAGAGAGATACTCATGAACATAGATGTAAACATCCTTAACAAAACATTACCTAATTAAATCCAGCAATACATAAAAAGGAATGTATTATTATGAGGTAGGGCTTACCTTAAAAATGAAATTTAACATTTGAAAAATATTCAATGTATTAATTGAGTTTGAAAGAATGAAGAAAATGACATCATCATCTTAATACAGAAAAATCACATCACAAAATTCAATCAATATCCATTCATACAAAAAAAAAAAAACTTGACAAACTAGAAACAGAAAAGATTTTCCGTGATATTATATAGAGCATCTATGGAACAACTACCTAAAAATCTTACTTAATGATGATAGATTGAACATTGTTGCCCTAAAAATAGGAACAAGGCAAACATGTCTGCTCTTCTCTTTTCTATTCAACATAGTACTGGAGATTTTACGCCATACTGTAGGCGAGAATAACAAATAATGACGTACATATTATAAAGAAAGAAGTAAAACTATTGATTTGCATAGGAAAAAATCTTACACCTGAAAAAAACTAAGGCATATACAATCAAAAGCTACTAGTACTAAGAAGTGAATTTATCAAGAAAACAGAATACAAGTTCAATATACAAAACAAACATTATTATTCATACACTAGAAATCAACAATTGGAAAATATTTTATCATTGCATGAAAAACACCTTAAATACTTAGAAAAACAACAGAAATTGGTGCAAACTTCCACAAAAAAAACCTACAAAACATTCTTAAAAGTGACTAAAGACCTAGAAAAAAGGAATATATCATAATGAATTGGAAGACTCAATATTATTAAAATATAAAATTCCCCCAAATTATCAATAAGTTCAAAACAATCTCAATCAACATCCCAGCAAGATGCAAATATTCACAAGCTGAATTTAATATTTACATGGAAATACTAAAAACCTAAAACCAAAGTAATTTTGAAAAGAAGAACAAAACTGTAAGTCTTACGGTACCTGATAAACCTATGGTAATCAAGACAGTGTGGCTCTAACACAGAGATATATAGGTAAATGAGAGAATAGAAAGTCTATATACATACACACACTCATGATCAATTGATTTTCAAAAGGATCAATTTAAAGAGGGAGGATAATCTTTTCAATTAATAGTACTGGAAAATCTGGTATCTGTTCACATGGGGGAAAAGTGAATGAATCCTCGCCTCCAATATGCACAAAAACTAACATGGGATCAATTATATATCTCAATCTAAAGCAAAAAATATAAAACTGAAAGGAAAACAGAAGAGAAAATCTTTGTGACATTAGGGGAAGCAGGGATTCTTAGCTAGGACTCTGAAAGTTTTAATAATAGAAGAACAAAATTCATAAATTGCACTTATTCAGAATTTAAAACTTTGTTTCTAAAATAAAAGAACAAGCTCTATATTTGGAGAAAATACTAGCAATATATATATCTATTACAACAGTGTTATCTAAAGCATAAGAAATACTCTTTAAACTCAGTAAGAAAAACAAAACAAAAAAATGGGCAGCAAATTTTAACAGAATATATAATAAAATATAATAAATGTTAAATATTCATGTGAAAAATTATCATCATTAGTCATCAAGGAAATGCAAATTAAAACTATAATGACATACATCTATACTCTACCAAAAAGGCTAAAATTAAAAAGATTGGGAGGGCACAGTGGCTTACACCTGTAATCCCAGCACTTTGGGAGGCCAAGGTGGGCAGATCACTTGAGCTCAGGATTTTGAGACTAGACTGGGCAACATGGTGAAACCCCGGTTCTACATTTTTTTTTTTAATTAGCTGGGTGCGGTGGCACCCTCCTGTAGTCCCAGCTACTTGGGAGGCTGAGGTGGGAGGATGGCTTGAGCCCAGGAGACGGAGATTGCAGCGAGCTGAGATGGTGCCACTGCACTCCAGCTTGGGTAACAGAGCCAGATCCTGTCTCAAAAAATAAAATAAAATAGTAAAAAATATATTAAAATAATTTTGAAAACTTAAAAGTGTTGACAACTGAGCATTAAGAACTCTCATATATTGGATGACACTACCACTTAGGAAAATAATGCAAAATATTCTAAAAACAATATTAAATATTAATTTGTGATGTATCTCCAGGTGAGACTATTAATCTTTTTTAGGAATTAGTCAAGAGAAATCAAGACATACACACAGGGACTTGTACTCAAATGTTCAAGGCAGTTTTATAATGACCAAAAACTGAAAACATACCAATGTCCATCACCATTTAAATGAAACACATGGTTTCAGGAGACAAAATATGGGGCTATTTCTACAAACTGGCTTAATATAGACTAAATGCAGTCTCACCAAGAAATAGTAAATGTATTGAATGAATCTAAAATCAAACATTTATTGCTTGAGTATAAAGACTGTCAGTAGTATGTGTCGCAAAAAAATAGCACTTAACAGTCCAAGTATAATGAGAGCCTGAAGTTCAAAATTTTATCTCAAATGTAAGTCCCCATGGGCATTTATAATGCGTACACCAAGTTATGGCAATGATTAATACAAAGCAAAGTGCTATGAATTGTGATCAGTAAAGATTATGTGAGGGCAGTGATGCTAATGGTTATAAAGATTCATGGGCATGAATAGAAGGAATAGATGAACATGACCCAGTGTAATACACATCTTTGTGGAGACTTGACCTTCATGCATCTGATCACACACATTGACACTTTCCCTGTTAATGCTCAACTATCTTTATTCAATATAAATGACCATCGGTATACCACAAAAAGAATAAAAAAGTGTTTTGAGTTTCATTAAAGGATAGAAAAAGTTTGCTCTTCTGAACTGTAAATATGATTTGTTCTCTCCTCACCTCAGAAAATACCATATACTTTTAAATTATCCAAAACAGTTACTACATGCCATATATTTTCTAACACTGCTTATTTTACTCATTAGCATTTTTACAAAAAGGACAGTAGTTGTCAGGAAATTTCCACATTCCCAGAAATGGCAGGCAAAAGCAGTGGTAAGTAAGGGAATCCAAGTAAATTGAATGAGTCTTATTTCTGTGAGCTATACTCAAACTTATTAGTTCATGTCTATTCACCAGAATCATGATAAACTATTTCATCTAATGCCAATCTATTAAATAATCTCTCCACTAAAATAAACTTGCCAGGCATAACCCAGTGTGATGCCTCAAATTAAAAAAAAGGAAAAACTGATTCAGAAGTCACTGGTAGTATAAACAGTCGGGCAACACTTGTAGTCCCTTTTCCCTCATAGTCATGGTGATAGATGGAGAGAACTAAAAATAACTGCACAACAGATGGTAAGAAGCATAGCAACAGCACCTGATTTTCTGCAATGCTTTTCGCAAATGTTAACATGCATAAGGCATAATGAGAGAACTGATGCAACTTCGAAAGAGGCACTGTTTGTAAAATCCTGAATATTAAAGAGTAACCTAATAAACATGGATGCCTTGCCCCTGGCTACTGGCTAAGCTTCTAAATTCCAGGAGCTTAGTAAATCCAGCCAGAGGATGCAGCCTTTCTCCAGTGTCTGTGACAGGATCATGCAGTTGCTCCAGGGAAAGCACACACCACATGATCCATGCGTAGAATCGCATCTTGGCACTACACCATCATGTGAAAATGTAACAACTTTGATATAGCATCCAAGAAAAACATGAAATTAAATGAGATGTAGAAAAACAAGCTTGTGTGAGCATGAGAACAGCTTTTGAAAAAATTAGACTCTTATTTCACAACCTGCTTGGGCCAAAAATCCATTGAAAATTGGTCCCATTGTGACCAGTTTCAATGACAACCCTACTTACTAAATTGTCTAATTTCTGCCTCCCTTCTGCTGTGCTTTCCTGCTCTTATTTGGCCAGAAATATAAACACTATAGCATCAGGACGACCTTGTACTTTGGGGAAAAAAAGATTTATGGCATTTTTTTATGATTAAAAAAGTGCCTGCTAATTTAACAAAGATTGAAATGAACGCAGCTATTTATTAAGTGCTCATTACTAGTCCTATGTGTGACAAATTTGATGAGTGGGAAAAAACTGTACATAATAGTGCAGTTGTTCACATGGATACCCAGCCAAAGGGCAAGTGGCGGCTGAAATCCAGGCAAGCTCTATTTATAGTGCCTTCTCCCGAGATGAAGAGACTTCTGCTAATTTTCCCAGCCACTGGTGGCATCTATTAGCAATTTGTGTGCTTGAGGAAGGATGTCTTTTCCGAATGCACACAAACATACTGGTATGCAAACAGAGACCCCAAATATGAAAAGGAACCTAATGAAATGGAAAACAAAAAACTTGACAGATATTATCATTGTCAAGAAATAAGAAAAGAAACTGAAACAGAAGAGTTTTTATAAAAGATCCAGAAGGCTGTACCTTGAAGAAAAAGCAGGATTGGGTATCAGGAAAAAGACTGTAGACATCACAGGCATTGGAGTTAAATGGGATCACAACCAGCGTATTCCCCAGGAGCTACATCATTCATTTAAAACTGGGTGAGATTAGAGTTGTGCTCAATAACTGAGAAGACACAACATGTTCTTATTCATGTACTTCCATCACTGTGGAAAACAGTTTTCTATTTTTAAGAAAAATATCCCAAGAAAGAGAAGAAATTTTTATTTGCGTAACAGAAAATACATTTCCACTGTGAATTTTGCTTTCAAATAGTACAACAATTCAGGATTGTGTAAAATTTTTTTAAAATTGTCAAATAATGGATCGATGGTAACTTTTTAAAAAGTACTGATTCTATTGAATTACATGTATTCTAAATGTACAGATTAAATAAGGAAATCACAAAGTATGGAGAAAAAGATAAAACATGGGCCATAAAGACATGGAATGTACCAATGTGAATTTTTATTATACTTTAAGTTCTAGGGTATATGTGCACAACCCACAGGTTTATTACATAGGTATACATGTGCCATGGTGGTTTGCTGCACCCATCAACTCGTCATTTACATTAGGTATTTCTCCTAATGCTAACCCTCCCCTAGTCCCCTACTCTTGACAGTATCCAGTGTGTGATGTTCCCTAGCCCTGTGTCCAAGTGTTCTCATTGTTGAATTCCCACTTATGAGTGAGAACATGCAGTGTTTGGTTTTCTGTTCTTGTGATAGTTTGCTGAAAATGATGGTTTCCAGCTTCATCCATGTCCCTACAAAGGACATGAACTCATCCTTTTTTATGGCTGCTAGTATTCCATGGTTTATATGCGCCACATTTTCTTAATCCAGTCTATCATTGATGGACATTTGGGTTGGTTCCAAATCTTTTCTATTGTGAATAGTGCTGCAATAAACATATGTGTGCATGTGTGTGTATAGTAGCATGATTTATAATCCTTCGGGTATATACCCAGTAATGGGGCCACTGGGTCAAATTATATTTCTAGTTCTAGATCCTTGAGGAATCGCCACATTTTCTTACACAATGTTGGAACTAATTTACACTTCCACCAACAGTGTAAAAGCATTCCTATTTCTCCACATCCTCTCCAACAAATGTTTCCTGACTTTTTTAATGATCGCATTCTAACTGATGTGAGACGGTATCTCACTGTGGTTTTGATTTGCATTTCTCCGATGACCAGTGATGAGCATTTTTTCATGTGTCTGTTGGCTGCATAAATGTCTTCTTTTGAGAAGTGTCTGTTCATATTCTTTGCTTACTTTCTGATGGGGTTTTTTGCTTTTCTGTTGCAAATTGGTTTAAGTTCTTTGTAGATTCTGGATGTTAGCTCTTTGTCAGATGGGTAGATTGCAAAAATTTTCTCCCATTCTGTAGGTTGCCTGTTCACTCTGATGGTAGTTTCTTTTGCTGTGCAGGAGCTCTTTTGTTTAATTACATCCCACTTGTCTATTTTGGCTTTTGTTGCCATTGCTTATGGTGTTTTAGTCATGAAGTCTTTGCCCATGCCCATGTCCTGAATGGTATTGCCTAGGTTTTCTTCCAGAGTTTTTATAGTTTTAGGTCTTACATTTAAGTCTTTAATCCATCTTGAATTAATTTTTGTATAAGGTTGTAAGGAAGGGATCCAGTTTCAGCTTCTTACATATGGCTAGCCAGTTTTCTCAGCACCATTTATTAAATAGGGAATCCTTTCCCCATTTCTTGTTTTTTTTTTTCAGGTTTGTCAAAGATCAGATGGTTGCAGATGTGTGGTATTATTTCTGAGCCCTCTGTTCTGTTCCATTGGTCTATATATCTGTTTTGGTAACAGTACCATGCTGTTTTGGTTACTGTAGCCTTGTAGTATAGCTTGAAATTAGGTAGCATGATGCCTCCAGCTTTGTTCTTTTTGCTTAGGATTATCTTCACTATGCAGGCTCTTTTTGGGTTCCATATGAACTTTAAAATAGTTTTACCCAATTCTGTGAAGAAAGTCATTGGTAGCTTAATGGGGATGGCACTGAATCTATAAATTACCTTGGGCAGTATGTCAATTTTCATGATATTGATTCTTCCTATCCATGAGCATGGAATGCTCTTCTGTTTGTGTCCTCTTATTTTGTTGAGCAGTGGTTTGTAGTTCTCCTTGAGGAAGTCCTTCACATCACTTGTAAGTTGGATTCCTGGGTATTTTATTCTCTTTGTAGCAATTGTGAATGGGAGTTCACTCATGATTTGGCTCTCTGTCTGTTATTGGTGTATAAGAATGCTTGTGATTTTTGCATACTGATTTTGTATCCTGAGACTTTGCTGAAGTTGCTTATCAGCTTAAGGAGATTTGGGGCTGAGACAATGGGGTTTTCTAAATTTACAATCGTGTCATCTGCAAACAGGGACAATTTGACTCCCTCTTTTTCTAATTGAATACCCTTTATTTCTTTCTTTTGTCTGATTGCCCTGGCCAGGACTTCCAACACTATGTTGAATAGGAGTGGTGAGAGAGGGCATCCTTGTCTTGTGCCAGTTTTCAAAGGGAATGCTTCCAGTTTTTGCCCATTCAGTATGATATTGGCTGTGGGTTTGTCATAAATACCTCTTGTTATTTTGACATACATTTCATCAATACCTAGTTTGTTGCGAGTTTTTAGCACGAAGGCTGTTGAATTTTGTTTAAGGCCTTTTCTGCATCTATTGAGATAATCATGTGGTTTTTGTCATTGGTTCTGTTTATGTGATGGATTACATTTATTGATTTGCATATGTTGAACCAGCATTGCATCCCAGGGATGAAGCCAACTTGATCATGGTGGATAAGCTTTTTGATGTGCTGCTGGATTCAGTTCGCCGATATTTTATTGAGGATTTTCACATTGATGTTCATTAGGGATATTGGTCTAAAATTCTTTTTGTTGTGTCTCTGCCAGGCTTTGGTATCAGGATGATGGTGGCCTCCTAAAATGACTTAGGGAGGATTTCCTCTTTTTTTATTGATTGGAACAGTTTCAGTAGGAATAGTACCAGCTCTTCTTTTTACCTCTGGTAGAATTCAGCTGTGAATACATCTGGTCCTGGACTTTTTTTAGTTGGTAGGCTATTAATTATTGCTTCAATTCTAGATCCTGTTATTGGTCTATTCAGAGATTCCACTTCTTCCTGGTTTAGTCTTGGAGAGTGTATGTGTCCAGGAATGTATCCATTTCTTCTAGATTTTCCAGTTTATTTGCGTAGAGGTGTTTACAGCATTCTCTGATGGTAGTTTGTATTTCTGTGGGATAGGTGGTGATATTCCCTTTGTCATTTTTTATTACATCTATTTGATTCTCTTCTCTTTTCTTTATTAGTCTTACTAGTCATCTATCAATTTTGTTGATCTTTTCGAAAAACCAGCTCCTGTATTCATTGATTTTTTGGAGGGATTTTTGTGTCTCTATCTCCTTCAGTTCTGCTCTGATCTTGGTTATTTCTTGCCTTCTGCTAACTTTTGAATTTGTTTACTCTTGCTTCTCTAGTTCTTTAATTGTGAGGTTAGCATGTCGATTTTAGATCTTTCCTGCTTTCTCTTGTGGGCATTTAGTGCTATAAATTTCCCTCTACACACTGTTTTAAATGTGTCCCAGAGATTCTGGTATGTTGTATCTTTGTTCTCATTGGTTTCAAAGAACATCTTTATTTCTGCCTTCATTTCGTTATGTACCCAGTAGCCATTCAGGAGCAGGTTGTTCAGGTTCCATATACTTGTGCAGTTTTGAGTGAGTTTCTTAATCCTGAGTTCTAATTTGATTGCACTGTGGTCTGAGAGACAGTTTGTTGTTATTTCTGTTCTTTACATTTGCTGAAGAGTGGTCAATTTTAGAATAAGTTAGATGTGCTGCTGAGAAGAATGTATATTCTGTTGATTTGGAGTGGAGAGTTCTGTAGATGTGTATTAGGTCTGCTGAGTGCAGAGCTGAGTTCAAGTCCTGGATATCCTTGTTAACCTTCTGTCTCAATCTAATATTGACAGTGGGGTGTTAAAGTTTTCTATTATTGTGTGGGAGTCTAAGTCTCTTTGTAGGTTTCTAAGGACTTGCTTTATGAATCTGGGTGCTCCTGTATTGGATACATATATATTTAGGTTAGCTCTTCTTGTTGAATTGATCCCTTTACCATTATGTAATGGCCTTCATTGTCTCTTTTGATCTTCGTTGGTTTAAAGTCTGTTTTATCAGAGAGTAGGATGGCAACCCCGGCTTTTTTGCTTTCCATTTGCTTGGTATATCTTTCTCTATCCCTTTATTTTGAGCCTATGTGTGTCATGTGAGATTGGTCTCCTGACTACAGCACACTGATGGGTCTTGACTCTTTACCCAATTTGCCAGTCTGTGTCTTTTAATTGGGGCATTTAGCCCATTTACATTTAAGGTTAATATTGTTATGTGTGAATTTGATCCTGTCATTGTGATGTTAGCTGGTTATTTTGCCCATTAATTGATGCAGTTTCTTCATAGCATTGAGGGTGTTTACAATTTGGCCTGTTTTTGCAGTGGCTCATACTGGTTGTTCCTTTCCATGTTTAGTGTTTCCTTCAGGAGCTCTTCTAAGACAGGCCTGGTGGTGACAAAATCTCTCAACATTTGCTTGTCTGTAAAGGATTGTATTTCTCCTTCACTTATGAAGCATAATTTGGCTGGATATGAAATTCTGGGTTGAAAATTATTTTCTCTAAGAATGTTGAAAATTGGCCCCCACTCTCTTCTTGGCTTGTGGAATTTCTACCAAGACAGCCACTGTTAGTCTGATGGGCTTCCCTTTGTGGGTAACCTGACCTTTCTCTCTGGCTGTCCTTAACATTTTTCCTTCATTTCAACCTTGGTGAATCTGACAATTATGTGTCTTGGGGTTGCTTTTCTCGAGGAATATGTTTGTGGTGTTCTATTTCCTGAATTTGAATGTTGGCCTGCCTTGCTAGGCTGTGGAAGTTCTCCTGGATAATATCCTGAAGAGTGTTTTCCAACTTGGTTCCATTCTGTTCGTCACTGTCAGGTACACCAATCAAACATAGATTTGGTCTTTTCACATAGTCCCATATTTCTTGGAGGCTTTGTTCATTTCTTTTTACTCTTTTTTCTCTAATCTTGTCTTCTCACTTTATTTTATTAATTTGATCTTCAATCACTGATATCCTTTCTTCCACTTGATCGAATTGGCTATTGAAGCTTGTGCATGTGTCACGAAGTTCTCATGCCATGGTTTTCAGCTCCATCGGGTCATTTAAGGTCTTCTCTGTAATGTTTATTCAGTTAGCCATTCATCTAACCTTTTTTCAAGGTTTTTAACTTCCTTGTGATGGGTTAGAACATTGAATGTTTTTTAATGTGAAGAATTCATGAGGAAAACATCTTTTTTTTTTCCTTCACATAGATACACATAGTAGTTTAGAATACTGAAAATAATCAAAACATTGACAAGGGATTTCCACATTTACAACTGTATTAATACTCAAAGCCGTGATTATAACACACTTTAAGTTCACCCATGCAGGAAGCATACTGTTCATTTTCTTTCATACTTTTCATTTTTAAATGATCATTAATCCCTCCTTTTCCACTTAGTGTCTTTATTTTCTGCCTGACCACCACTACATTTTCTCCCTCCCTAATTTCCAATGTCCTAACTCACTTCCTAACAATGAACACTCTCTTAAAACCCAACTTAGTACACTGTCTTTCTTGCACCTAAATATTTGTATAAATAAAGTGTACTATTTGTCACAGAAATAGTTAATTTTTTAGGTTAATTTTTTTAACCTACCAACAGTCCTAAAGTGTAGTCAGACTGGGACAGATATGAAGGGAGCAACCAGGATGGAAAAAAACAATATAAATGAAGTTCCTTGAGGAGAAAAAGGGTTCCTGCAGGACCATGAATGTTATTTTCTCTGCTTAGAAAGACATTCCCCAAAGCCACCTCCCAGTTGGCCAGGTTTTTTCCTACCACTCATTCTCTACAACTTGGTGCCATCCTGCTGTGAAGCCTCACATAACTTATTTTGTGAGCCCTCACGGCACTCTACTTAACTTGCTGCTAAAGCAATTACCATGATTCCTTGTAGAAAGGGGATCACATCAATCCCCCACCTACCACAAAAAACTGGTAGAAATGGAAGAAAGGAGAAAGAGGAAAGGAGAAAAGGAAGAGGACAAAAGGAAAAAAAATAGAATATTGAATTCTAAAGAGAAGCCATTAAAAATATAATAGTTTTCTCAAAACATTTAAAGAACTATCTTGTAAGAAAGAACCCTCATTTCTAAATGGTTTGGAGAACAGAAGAGTGAACAAATGCTAAGAAGAGTTATAGAGTCAGTTTTTGACTCATAAGAATGAGCTCTATGAAATTATAGTTGTCTGAAATGGGATAAAGTACTTCGTTCTTTGTCTCTGGAAATATCCATATAAAGTCTGGAAAATTACTTTCAAGAGATACTGGTATGGGATTTATATAGAGAGTACACAATGGTTGGACCAGATTGACATCTTAAACCTGGATTATATTCTTTCACTGAATTTCAACATCTTCAGGGGAGGTAATACATTGATTAAGTCTCTGTTTTTCTCTATTTTTTAACCATTAAATTCTGCATGGAAAGCATTGTTTTTAATATTTATTTTTATAAATCTGCTTTGGTCTTCTAAAAGTACTAAAAACATTTCATGAAATCCTTATGGTGAGTTATCACATTACACAGATTGACATCTGAAAACAGTTTTAAAAAGTACAAGGCAATGAGACATACAACAAATATTTTTATGTCTACTGTACATGGGAAAAAAACAAATTCAAAATATATGAACCATACTTCACAGAAAAGTGTCTGTGACATATACACAAAAGCTATGGATAGACTATGTACAAATAATTATCACAATTTCTAAATATAGTCATTACACATTTATATCATGTTTTTAGTTTGTTACATGTGGAAATATCTAGATGGTTGATCAAATGTTGTGCAACTTTTTTGCCAATATTTGAAATTTGGCAAAATTTAAATTTTTCCATTATTTATTAAGCCCATATGAATTTCAAGGATTATTTATTAGAATTGCTTGATTCATTTGGAAGGTTCCTAGTGATGGATTTGTTTATAAAAGCATGTTAATGCCTAGAAAATGTACTCAATTAAATACATTTTTGAGGTGAATTTTTCATCAAAAGGAATACTAATTCTGAACTTATCCTAAGAACTTAGATTCTAATCCCTCTTTGGCCATGTTTCCTCAATAGAGCAGCTATTTCCTGAGTACCCACTCCATGCCAGGGACTTTACATTGTACCAAGGAAGCCCTGGCTGAGTTTGTACCTTAAGAAATTTCTTTCTTTATTGAGAAAAGACTAACAAGGAACTGGACTGGGCTTGATGTAGCCCCATGTGA
Source organism: Macaca mulatta (assembly GCF_049350105.2). Taxonomy (NCBI): domain Eukaryota; kingdom Metazoa; phylum Chordata; class Mammalia; order Primates; family Cercopithecidae; genus Macaca; species Macaca mulatta. The sequence goes on from NC_133409.1 coordinate 105,120,913, forward strand.
ACTAGACAGCTTATGTCCCACAGATGGTCTCACTTAAGACTAAATAACCTAGATTTTGTGGAAATAAACTGATGTTCAATTACCATGGAAACTGGATATTGTACTGTTAATACCATAGGATCAAACAGGGAGTCTTATCAAAATAAAGCAATGATGAAAACCTAGTATTTTCCTATAGACCTTGAAACTATACCTTTCATTCTAAAATGCCAAAGGGTTCAAGACTTATCAGTTATTAAAAATAACACAAAAATATCAAGCTGGCCAGGCATGGTGGCTCATGTCTGTAATACCAGCACTCCAGCACTTAGGGAGGCTGAGGTGGGTGGATCACAAGGTCAGGAGATCGAGACCATCCTGGTCAACATGGTGAAACCCTGTCTCTACTAAAAATACAAATATCAACTGGGCATGGTGGTGCATGTCTGTAGTCCCAGCTCCTCGGGAGGCTGAGGCAGGAGAATCGCTTGAACCTGGGAGGTGGAGCTTGCAGTGAGCCGAGATTGTGCCACTGAACTCCAGCCTGGTGACGGAGTAAGACTCCAAAAAAAAAAAAAAAAAAAAAAAAAAATCAAGCTATCCATAAATGTTAATGCCCACAAGCTTCTAAAACTAAAGGAGACTTAGATCTACTCCTTACATATAATGTAGAAGAATGATTATATGAAGATTATATGTAATTTTATGAAGAAATGGAAACAAATGTTTTGTAACTTTAAAAAAAAAAGACTTATTTTCCATGAAAACTTTGTAGTAAATTGATGACCTGACTTTCAATAGAGGTCATCTTAAAAATAAAAATTAAAAAATTAGCAGGTAATTCAATTAAATATTTTGGTCTATAGTTTTTTTTTACCATCTCGCTCCCCAAAAAAATGTTTATAGACATACTAGTGGTATTTTATTCATTGTGGGATTCATGACAGCAGCCATGGTCTGACCACTATACAATAGTTTCTATCAGCTGCAAATTCAGAATGAGCAACAGAAGTAGGTTTAAATAACACAGTTTTGATAAGAGTCACTACACATAGTAATCACAACTAACATGCAGAATACATGGTAAACTGGGATGTGGACTAAGAGGCTGAAGATTTTAAAAATTCAAGATATCTTATGATTTTGAATATTTCTTTTTCAAGGATTGTTTTACATTTTCCTATCCTCTAAGTTATTAGTTTCCATTTTTATTTATTTATTTTTGCCCTTTTTCTCTTTTTCCTCCCATGTTAAAGTGTTATATGGTCTCTCTGGAAACACAGTCTTTGTAATATGAGTAATATTTAAGAACATGATCTGATTCAGTGACCATGGGATCAGATCCAGTTTTCTATTCATGATTTAATGTAATAAACACCTATTATGTACCAACAAAACTTGAGAAGTTAAACACCAGGACCAGATCTTGAAAGTTTACTTAGCTATTTTTTAGTCAAAAAACAAAGTTTTCAATGGCATGAACATTCTTCTGCTGCCTCTATATCTATCTCAATTTGCTGAGGAGTTGGGTTGATGGCAGGAAATGAAATTAAGAAAACCATATACAGGCCATTGCCACTAGCACATTCCTTTGTCTGAACCCTGGCATCCTAGGGGCGAGGAAGATGTCTGGACCACGGCTTGAGTCTGTACTTGATTTACTACCCATAATCTTTCATCTTCCTTGTGCATGCTACGCTGACTGCTTATTTTGTCCCTCCTTTCTGTATTTCCACTATATACTAAATTTGTTAAGGCCATAATGGTGTCTTCTTTTTCTTCTGAGTCTTTGTCAAGTGGTCCAGCACTATGCTTTGCACATAAATGCTGACTGAATTATATAGAGTTTGCACTAATGTAAGGGAAATCACAGATAGCATCAAAAGAATAAAACAAGAGGGAAAGAAAAAATTACTTTCAGAAGGATACATGGTCTTAATAGTGTAGTGTCCCTATTAGAAACCTCTGTATTTGTACTTAATTTCCTATAATGTTGTGTGCACAGTAAGCCCACCGGGTATTGCATTTTCTACTGGCTAAATGATGCATGTGTAGTGGCATTAAAACAAATGAGGAAAAGAAAGAGGCACTTTAAACACTTTAATTAAATATTTCCCCTCAGGAAATCTAAAAGTAAAAAAATAAAAATCTATTTTTCTTTCAGCATATGTGGTAAATACTGTAGGTTGCTAAGCAAATGCCATTTCCTTTCCCCAGTTCTACTAGTCACCTTTCCCATGACAATCTGATAATGCTAGCTGTTCAATTTACCAGCTTCATTTGCCAGTAGAAGAGCCAAAAGGGGATTCCATAGAGATGCTCTGGGTAACAATTTTCACTCCCTAATTTAAAAAGCAAGATCCACCAGGATGTTCCTCTCACTCAATATCCCCTCCCTTTTTGTCTTTCCATGAATCCTGTTCTCAAGCAGCAGTAGTCATCTTGCAACAAGGAACAAACATGCTGGGGATGAAAGACAACACACAGAGTCAGCAAAGTAAGAACTGAAATCTGGGCCTTCCAGTCCTGGATTTCTGATGTGAGACTATACAAATTCCTGTTGTTTAACTGACATTTATCTGAGTGTTCTGCACTTTGTGTTGGGGCTCTGCTAAACACTTTATATGCATCCCTCATTTTATTCTTAAAAAAAACCCTATGGGGAGATATTTAAGCCTGTTTCAATGCATGAGAAAATTGGGGCTAGGAGGCTCAGTCCCATCACAATGCCATACTAAGTAGCAAGCTTGGAGGTCAAAACTAATGCTACCGAGACAAGATAATCTAGACTTTAACTTCATTTTTAACTCTAACACTTATCAACTCAGTACTCTTCATTTGTCAATTTAAAAAGAAAAATATTCATAGCAACTAGGTCAATGCTATGAGAAAGAAAGAGATGGCTTAAGAGCAGTATTAGTGAAACATCTTGGGGGATGCCTGATAAATCATGACACACCATGATGAAGAGTGTGACAACTTCATGTACTATAACCTGTATAATAACATAATCCCCCAAGAGGCTTGAGTTCATCTCAGCCCTGAGACCATGCATTTCTAGCATTCAACAAGGGCAGCTTCCTAGGAGGCACTCAGTCAATATCCATGAATTAATGAATAAGTGAATGAATGCCAACTATTGGGATAAGTGAGGAAGTACACACATGAGGATCAGGTTAAATTAATTGTCTGAGTATTCACCAGAGTCTCAAGTAGCAAGTCATATGTCAAGTATTTGTTGAAGAAAGGAAGGCAGGCAGAGAGGAATGGAGGAAGAAAAGAAGGCACCAAATAGAAGCCACTGTGATAATTTAATTCCAGCCACATCTGGATATTGTAGCATTGGTCTGGGCCCCTCACATCTCATTGATTTTTAGGGTTCCAGCTGTTATACAAAGACACCTCTTGGACTTCAATCTTGCAGTGTCTATCAGTGGGTTTCCTGATCATGGCTTTTGTTTTCTTATGGCTTCAGGTATGACCCTGCATCTAGTTACAAATTGGCTCCTTACCTTTCTCCTTAGGTTACTCTCTTCTGAGGGTTGCTTATAAACCTGTGTCCCACCATTTCCCTAGGTATTCTATCTCATTCCCATCAAGGTGTTGCTTGAAGCTTAAAGCACACTATTACAGTGGTTCTTGGAGTGTGGTCCCTGAACCAACAAAATAAACATCACCTAGAAATTGGTTAGAAATGCAGATAAGATCCGGCATGTTTAGGGTAGTATAAAACCCAAAGGAAGGGATTGAAACTGCCACTGCAAAATTACAACTGAGACAGTGAAAGAGATCTGACCTAACCAACTCCATCTTGCTTCTAACCTCCAAGCTGTCCTTGTTCATGCTTAGGCGTAGGCTGAACTAACTTTGGGAGAAACTTATAGTTTAGGACAAAGACGATAACAGCCCTTTCCCAAAACAAACCCTGGACTCAACTGCCTTTGTAGGACTAACAAATTAGACAAAAGTTTAGAAATTATGGTTTAGGAGTTATACAGCTAGAGGCTGCAAGATTCTGACCCTCCTCATATTGCTCCAGGGGATAAAATTCACTGTTGTAAAACCTAAGACCAGTGCTTGAGACATTTTGCAGACCCTGCATTTGATGGATCAACTGGCACCACCCAGATTGATAACCTGGCTCATCTGCTCTTATGGTCCCCACCCAGGAAATGACTCAGTGCAAGAAGACTCTCTATGATTTCATATCTGACCTGACCAATTAGCACTCTCAGCTTCCCCACCATCCACCAAGTTGTCCTTAAAAATTCTGATCCCCAATGCTCAGGGAGACTGATTTGAGTAATAAAACTCCAGTCTCTGCCAAAAAAAAAAAATAAACTGTTTAGAAATGCAAATTCTTAGGCTCTGCGTAAGTACAGTAGTTTTTCCAGGAATAACACCAGGAAGCAAGAGTGAGGAGGCAGGGACAATGAGATTAGGAAGGAGAAAACAAATGAATCCTTGGGGGTCACTGTCATCATCAGCAGCAGTTCAAATGTCTCGTACTCTCAAATAAGTACAAAAAAAAAACCCAGAAGATTTCATCCAGACTCTGGGAGGGTAGAACACTTATCCACTGATTCCTGTTTACCATTATTTGAGGGTTTGCCCTTGCACTATGGGCTGCACCAGCATGGAACCACAGTCTACAGCTCTGGAGAGAGCCCTGAGGCAGAAGAGTAGGATGATGGATGGGAGGCACTTGAGGCCGGTGTTCCCTGTACACAGATCTGGCCCCTAAGTTGGGACTGTTATTATATTGGGCTGAGCGAATTGAATATTGGGCACCAAATGCTTCTGATATTGCAAAATATTAGGGCTTTGTCCTAGGAAAGAAAAAATTGTTAAGTTACTGGGTTTTTTTATTTTTTTTTAACTCACAGTAATTTCATTTTTGCTTATATTTGAAGTGATTGATAAGAGGCAAACTTCATGAACAATTACCATTTCTTAAATGAACCATGTTTTACAACTAACTATGGTTATCTGACACATGTTTCACCAACTTCAACATCCAGACAAATTTAGATGCGAGTCAAGGTTTAAGAATATGGCTTAGATAATTGTGGATAGTTACAAAACACAATTAAGAAGTCTGACAATTAAAGGGATATGTTCATTGCATAAAAAAATTCAGTTTACATAGACACAGAGTAGGACCTTTATGTACAGAATTAGAAGAGAAAAATTGTGTTAAATAATTTGTTTCATGTTTACTTTAAAAGTTTCCCATTTACATAAAAAATATGTTTCTGACTTTTGTTTTTCTCTCAAGGAGGAGGCTTATAGGATACTGTTTTCAGAGTAGACATTGTATCTATTTTCTATGATAAAAAGATAATTTAGTGACACATTATTCATGTCCAGTGATGTAGTTAGTGAACTCACTTCTGCCCCTTCACCCCTAAACTCTGTACACTGGATGCCAGAGCCTGCTGGTTGTCCCATAGCATTTATTTTACCTTTTCTTTACAGAGAGAGAAGTCGCAATTTTTAACCAGGAAGTTTAACTGATCACAGTAAAGTATACTACTTATCCCAGCTTCCCTTGCAGCTAGGCATGACCATGTCACTAAGTTTAGCCAATGAGATACAAGTGGGAATGCCATGTGGCAGCTTTTGGCAGTTTTTCTTAAAAATCCAACCTGCATAAAATATACCCTTTTCCCCCTGTTTTTTCATCCCTTCCTCCTGCCTGCTGACTAATGCAGCTGTGATGACTTAGCAATTATTTGATCCTTGAGATGATCTTGGGCAGGAGTCAGCAAGCAATAGCCCTTGGAACAATTCAATTCAGCTGTTTTTATACAGCTGACAAGAAAATGAGTTTTACATTTTCTAGATGCTAAAAAAATCAAAAAAGGAATATTTTATGACACATGAAAATAATATGAAATTCAAATCATCAATGTCTATAAAAAATTTACTGGGGCACAGCCACGTTCATTCATCTTACTGTTTACGGCTGTTTTCATACTATAGTGGCAGAGTTCAATAGTTCCAACAGAAACCATATGGCTTACACAATGTAAAATACTTGCTATTTGGCCATTTATAGAAAAATTTCATTAACTCCTAATCTTGGCAATGGAGGCCAGACTAGGCAGGGCAATGGTATATAAAATAGGAGTCTCAACCCTTCAAGGCTTCATGGAGAAGAGCTGTCATACAATCCTGGATCAAGTGCCCCCAGATCTTCATATGAAAGAAAAAGTAAATTCCTATCTTTTTTTTTTTTTTTTTTTTTTTTTTTTTGAGACGGAGTCTCACTCTGCCGCCCAGGCTGGAGTGCTGTGGCCGGATCTCAGCTCACTGCAACCTCCGCCTCCCGGGTTCATGCCATTCTCCTGCCTCAGCCTCCCGAGTAGCTGGGACTACAGGCGCCTGCCACCTCGCCCGGCTAGTTTTTTGTAATTTTTAGTAGAGACGGGGTTTCACCGTGTTAGCCAGGATGGTCTCGATCTCCTGACCTCGTGATCCGCCCGTCTCGGCCTCCCAAAGTGCTGGGATTATAGGGTTGAGCCACCGCGCCCGGCCTAAATTCCTATCTTTTAAAGCCACTATTCCATAATGCAATAGACTGAATATTGCCCTCAGTTCCTCACCTTTCCCCGTATCCTGCCAGCTATGTCTTTACAGTTCCTCCCACAAAAAGCACAGTACACTTCCCTATCCCTTGCCTTTGGCCCTGACAAACTGAATACCAGCAGATAATACACAAGCAAAAGCTTGAAGTGTGTTTGTAATTTAGAGCTGAGTTTGTCCTTTTATGCTACTGTCATTGCCACGAGAAAAAATTTAGCCTAGTAGCCCATTGATTCCTGAAGAATGGGTAATAAATGGATTTGAAGCTCTCCTTCAAATCTGCAATTTAAGAAGAATCACCCCAGCTGACCCACAGACCTTCGGTCTTGGTTTGAATCACTCCAGCTGACCTGTGAGCATAATAAATGCTTGATTGCTGCATGTCACTTAGTTTGGGGGCGCTTTGTTCTGCAGCAACAATTTATGTTAGACATGGTTCTTTTGCCTCTGGTACTTATAGCCAAACCGAAGCCTGCACGGTTGTTTATAACAATTATTCCATAACTAAAAAGAGAAAATTCTAAGCCTTCTAAAGATTTGCCAATGCTGTGGAACCTAGTGGACCTAGATTTAAAAAGAAAAAGTCTATCTCTGCCATGCAACATTTGTGCAATCATGGAGATGTTATTTGACCTCTGTGCCTTAGTTTCCTCATCCAAAATATGAAAATTGTTCTATCTGCATCATGGTGCTATTTTATAATTTCATAAAATTATGTGGAAAAACACTTAGTAGGTAATACAATTATAATATTAGCATTTATTGAGGATTTACTATGTGCCAGCCACTGTGCTCAGAGCAAACCCATGGGAAACATTCTGTTTTAATCCCTATTACATAGGAGGAAACTGAGGCTTAGTGGGTTTAAGCAACTTTCCCAAAGATATACAGTGAGAAACTGGGACAGTTGAGGCTCATCCCCTAGAAGTCTCAACTCAGAACCTATAATCTTAACTCCAGCACTTGGCATCTTCTCCCCATTTCCATTCTTATAGTATTCAGCCCAGTTAATATTTACTTTCAGGAGAAATTCACTCTCTATGCCTGGCAAGCTAAGTGTACCAACAGAATGTTTACTATGAAATCAAAAACTTAATTACCATTTTTTAAGGTCAGACTTTGTAGCGCTCAGGTATATTCTCAAATGTTTCTTGGTAAATGTTTGACAACTAACTCACCTCCCTTCCCCAAGACCATTTATAGCAGTTGCAGATTTCTATTGTGTAAATATCACCAGGACTGATTTCATGCTACCAACCGAAGGGTCTCTGATCATGGATTGGAAAGAAATTGGAAAGTACAGTGGATTGCTAGGAGTTGCTCCAGCACACCATTGCCTCAAACCCACTAAGTAATGAGACTACTCATGTCTAGAAAGAGTCAAAAGAATGAGAATAGCATTATCATAAAAACCACCACAAAATTTAAAATGTTTAAAAGTAACAAAATTGACAAATGTAAGTCATTAAAAGTAGTTGTTAGGAAGATTTTTAAGTCCTGCGGTTTTAAAACTTTCTTACAATGTTTGCATTTTAAAGATCTTCTCTAGAAACGCTTTTAAATAAAAGTGTAATTGGAGAAAAATAGAACCACCACGTACATAGGATGGTAAACAAGGTGAATAAAATTCCTAGAAGTCCTCAATCTGGATAATTATTCTTAAACAACATTTTAGAAAAATCAAGTACAAGTATAAACATTGCTTTATTCAAATCCTCAACATCAAATCATTTTATAAAGTCAACATGAAATGAGACTAGACTCTCATAGTAAGATGTTCCTCGAAGTTTTTTGAACCCAGTTCCTGAATCCGCTTGAATGGTCTGAACATGTCTAGCCATACTCCTGAAACTTTTGATGTGTAAACAAGCATACAGTTCAGGAAATCAGTTTATTCTATTCAGGCATCTGTATCTAAATATTTGAGAAGTTTGTTTGCTTTTTAATCTTAGTATCCATAAATCTTTTAAAGTTAGCTGGTTTTTGTTTTCATGACCACTCTGTTTCATGCTGTGAATGGCAGGAGTGTTACAAGCATGTTCTCTTCTCTTATTTACATAAAATTGCTGAAGAAAATTGTCATTAAAAAGAAAAAGGCAGTTAAAGAATGAGAATAGCAACCCAGCTTCCCTTCAGATGCCAGAGGCAATAATTAGTCTATACGGTTACAAATCGGTAGATATAAATACCATCAGAGTTGAGACAATTAATATGCATGTAACAACATGGGCAAAAGTGTGAAGAGAGTAGAAACAGTGGGGCCAGTGATGAACCAAAGAGGCAGTGTAAGCTACTGCAAAAAAGCATTTAAAGTCAGTTTTTAAAAAAAAAGTGTTGACTCTGCACATTCCTAGACACACATGCACACACACAAAAATTAAAAATCAATAGACTAGATTAAGCTGTGAGCCACCAGTTTTGTATGAGTTTCTGTGACTCAAAAGTTGAGGAATTAGACTATGTTTAAGGATTGTGCACAAAGCAATTATCTAGGAACCTTCAAAATAAATTTTGCTAACATAACCTTTCTCATGTCCTGTGACATTACATTATTCTGACTGTAACAGAAACACTCAAGTGACAAAATTCTATGTATGTCTTTATCCCCTATTGTCCTTATTAACCCCATATAACTAGCTAAAATGTCCAATTTGTATTTCAAGCTGCATTTTTTGATAGATTCTATATTTCTTGTGAACACAAAGGTGCCCTGCTTGAAAATGTTAATCTCCAAAGCAGTATTAGTTACTAAGCTACCAACTCTATTTCTATGGTTTTAAAAAAATACCTCAGACAAAGATTTGGAATGAACACCTCCAAAATCTGGGATCAATCAACTCCCTAAAAATCTTGTTAGCTCCAATAAGTGTTTCCATCTAAAAAATGAGTTTTACTTTAGAACAATTCCAAATTCTCTGAATTAAATTTCCATTTCCTCTTCACTGTTTCAGCACTTCTTTTCATATATGCCTCTTTTTTTCCAGGCTGGCAGATGTTTAAAATTTTTAATGAGTAAATTCAAGTTCTTAAGTTAATTCGGAAGGATAGGATTATACCAATCTATTCTGGCCAATAAATTGTCACTTTAAATTAAAACACCAAGCAACAAGAGTCATATTTCTATACAAATCAACAAAATACACCAGAAATTATCTAAGAATTCCATAATTTTTTTGAAATGTGCTATTGTGAGTCTTCATAATCTATATAAATATGTGGGGTTTTGCAAAAAATATATATAAATATATATATGTACACACACACACACACACACACACAGTTTTGAGTGGCCAGCCGTCTGAATCTTATCAAAGTTACACTGACGAAAAGTGGTATTTATGACATACGGTTTGAAGAATATACAAGACACTCATTCCTCAAATCAGGGACTTCTACCTTGAGTTCTCGGGTTCTACAGTTGGATTTTAAGAACAAGGACAGGCCAGGTTGAAAGATGTCAGAGCCTATCACTCCCACCTAAATCAAGAGAGTTGTTTTACGTATCAGCGTTGGCCACACATTTCAGTTGAAAATAAAGGGGATTCTGATACTTAAAAACTATAAAATTCAGTGCTGTGATAATGCTAAATTTTATGCTTAATTTTGTACTTAAATTAATCCTGAGCATTAAGCATTGGAATTCTTCATGATTACACAATATCACATTGATTCCAGGACAGTAATATTATTTTTGTTTGGTTTTGTATGTGCGAGACAGAGTTCTCCTCTGTCACCCAGGCTGGAGTGCAGTGGCACAATCTCAGCTCACTTCAACCTCTGCCTCCTGGGTTCAAGCAATTCTTATGCCTCAGTCTCCTGAATGGCTGGGATTACAGGCATCTGCCACCACACGCAGCTAATTTTTGTAATTTTAGTGGAGACAGGAGTTCACCATGTTGCCCAGGCTGGTCTTGAACCCACCTTGGCCTCCCAAAGTGCCCAGCCTGATTATTGTTATTAAGAGACACGCCCAGCAACTATACTGTGAAACTCTTAATGCAATCGCTGTAAGTAATTATTGAGCTCTCTGCCCACTGCCTATCTTAATGCCCCACATATGTAACAACACTTGAAAAAAAACTTTAGAGGTGAAGGATAAGCAAAGTTTTACCTTATGATATTGGAGAAAATATATCTAATCATATAATCGTGTTTCCCTTTTTACTTCTACTTTCTAGAAACTTGAAACCAAATGCATGTCTAAGAGATAACCACTATAAACAACTTTGTGACTTAAGATTCTGTTTCCTCTTTTTGTCTTCATATATTATGTTTCACTAAGCTGTTTTTAACTATTTTGCTCTTTTATTGTATTCTATTATTCAAGATATGAGCTGGATTATTTATAACCGATCTGAATGGCCAGGTAAAAAGGTACTTCTCTCCTGTGAAAGGGATAATGTCCAGGGATTCGGGCTCCTTCAATCTTGCTGCTCCCTCAAATCTGCAGTCTGGTCCTTATTTGCATGGCCTATGATGGTGCACCCACCATGTCCACATCCCATGCAGTAAAATAAAGGCAGGGTTGGAAAAGCAGCACAGACTTTCTTCACAAAACACCACCAGGAACCTGTACCCATCAGTTCCACATATCTCATTGGCCAAACCTAATCACACATACAATCTTTATAAATGTGCCTTCATCTGTGGGTTCTTCTAATGTAAAAAGAAAGCAAGGAATAAATATTGGAAGAAGGAAATAAACTGCTTAGCTTTCTTAATATTATAGCCTCAATCACTGGTTCTCACATGTTAGCATGCACCAGATTCATCAGTAGTCAGCTTATTCGAAGCAAAATTCCTAGGCAACCAACACTGTTTCTGAACTAGAATTTCAAAGAGGCCTGGTAAGCTGAACATTTAACAATCATTTCAGGTTATTCTGATCATTGAGTAAATTTGAGATGCTGTAAATTATTTTTCTTATTTTCAATAAGATAACTATTCTTAACTAGGTGATTCAGATATAATTATCCCTTTAAATCATGTTGGAGGATAAAAGGCAACAGGACAAATAACATCATCTCCAGTCTTGTCCTTAATATCCAACACATAACCTCCAAAGGGCCTATTCTATTCTCCTGTCAATCTCTCTCTTTTTAATGTATGCCTGCCATTTCCCCCAAATTATGGTTTATGTCGCAGTTCTACCTGAATTCATCTCTTGAGCCCTAAATGCAGCTGCAACAGAACTCCAACGTTATTCTTGACCAAATGTAATGCCATGAGGAACAGCCAGATTAATAATTACATGGCAACATGACAGTTGCCATGTTGGAGGCATGTGCAAATTATTCAAGATGACGAATAAAATGGTAGCATCATGAAAGTCTCAGAACGATCCTCAATATTAAATCTAGTTGGGGCAAATGGAAAAAAATAGAGAACAAAGAAGCCCAGGTTATAGGAACAGCAGAGTCACAGAAGGCCCAAGATGTGCAAAGGCTTCTTGTCACAGGTCACATCAAAACTCTGATCAGAACCCTGTGGGCCCATACTATAGCCTAATTCCTTCTAATCCCTGTCTTCCTGCATTTTTCAAGATGGCTCATAGACTGGCATCCTTCTGAAATCCTCTTCACTGGCTTCTGATGCTGATTTGGTAATAATCAAAATGAATCTTCCCTGTTGAGTTCTTAAGCCCAGCTATGCAAAGAGATCAAGAAAAGTTCTCATAGACAGGCCTTTGAGTATGCTCGCCAATCCTGTGGGTTATACACCAGCAGTCATCATGGTCAGAATAAACTGCTCCCTCCTGATGCCCCATTAGCCAATTCCTGGTTTTCTCCAGTAAGTTTGTACTTAATCACATTGATTGTGTGTTTATGATTCCATAGCATTATAAAGCATGTTTATCTCCAGTTGAAAATTCTTATTTCTAACTTCACAAAGAAAGGATGAGAAATTGGAATAATATTACAGAAATGTGTTTAATGCCGCATTTTTAGGTTCACACATCTTCCAGATCTACTGATTCTTGTATCATCAGATTAAAATAACATGCACTCACTCTCCAAACCATACTTACTAGGAGGTTAACAGTGAGTGTGAGTGTGTGTGTGTGTGTGTGTATCTATCTATCTATCTATCTATCTATCTATAGTAAAGAGTTAAAACTGTCAATAAACAAGTGATCTAAAGAAAAGCAATTTCCACTATAGGTCTCTTAATGGATCGCAGCATACAAAGTGGTCATAAGGAAGCAAAATCTTCTGAGAAATAAAGAGGATATGGGAGATGAGGTCTGCAGCTACACATTCAGAATAAGCAGGTCCACACTGCCCTTGATTTTAAAAAAATAAAATAAAAAGAAAATAAAAAGAAAAGCAGCTAATGACAGTGTGATTTTCACGTGCTATTGTAACTCTTAAGAAGGTGATAAAACACACAGGCCTTTGCAATAATTAAAGCTGAATCTCATTTTCTACTGAGAATTTGGCATACAATATATACATTAGAGCTAAAATAATTCAAGAATACTTAGCCGGTACTATTTCTGCAATAAAATAGAATGAGTTTTAAAAATTAAAAATCAGAAATAAAAAAGATCATTTTAAGATTACAGATTTATTTAAATAATTCCAGACAATCAACATAAAAATCAGTACACCTAATAAGAAAATGTGGCCAGGCATAGTGGCTCATGCCTGTAAATCCCAGCACTTGGGGAGGCTGAGGTGCGAGGATTGCTTGAGGCCAAGAGTTTGAGGCCAGCCTGGGCAACATAGGGAAACCTTTTCTCTACAAAGAAAAAAAAAGTTTACTGACTGAATACCAAAATGTAAAAATAAAATAAAACTTTTACCCATATATCAGGAACTACTGCATACAAAACAAATTTTAAAATTAATTTAAACACAAAATTTTAAAAACACATACAAAATGTTCAGAAACCAAAAAAAAAAAAATTAATTTTAAGAAACTTAGAAAAATAAAAGTTCAATATTTTGGGATTTAAAAACACTTGAATAAATATTGAACCAAATTACGTTCAATGTAGGAACACTCACTGTTCCAAAAATGTTGACTCTCTAACATTAATTTATACGGTTATCTAAAATAATTTCTATACAAGTCAAAACAATTTTTGGATGTATTGAGTTAATTCTAAGTTACTTAGAAAAATAAATAGACAAAGAAGAAATTTTGTGGTGAAATGAGCAAGGAAATATTAATTAGCACTTTCATATTTTAAAATATAACATTTTGATATACACACTGAAATAAAAGAATGCTGAAAATAAAATTAAACATAAAGTACTTATTTTTATAAATCAATAAGACTAGTAAATATTCTAACCAGTTAACATAACTGGTTAATAATATTAAAAAAACAATAGCCTTCACAATACTTGCCAAAGATCTCTAGGAGGTTAAAGTGCTAACTGTAAAAATTGAAACCATTTTTCAAAGAGGAATAAACTATGGGTAAATAGTTACATAATTTTGGAGAAAGAAAAGACTTTAGAAGCAAAATAACAAAACTTTACTAGTTCTTTACAAAGGTTTTATAGTTCTGTGTATTAAAAAACACAATGAAAACATTAGAAGGAAAATAAGCTGGGGGCAAAAGATTCATAAAATATATGACTGAAACAGGGAAGTCTGGCATTGAGTGATCACAGGTTGATCTGTAGGTTCAAAATATGTCTATGTACCACTGACCATGTAACTACTACCATATATGAGACAGAACAATTGGAACAGCTAGTGCTTTTCTCTTAATCCTTCTGTCTCCTGAGAGATAAATCATTTTACCAAAACTCAAAGTGACAGCCATTCTCTGCAGTCCTCTGCTACTACCAGGGCAGCTGAGGAAGGCACTGACTCAGTGACCAACTGCATAACAAACTGGTAAGGGAAATACTGAATCACTAGACTTGGGAAAGGATGAAACAGTAACACATAGCTTGGAATCAACCAAAAGTTTATGTCCAATTAATTCCAGGGCTATTGGAGATATGCCTTTTCTGTTATTGCTGCCTATATTTCTTCTGTGTTAACTGAAGTTTATGTTAAAGAGTCATAAATTCTATAAATTCTACCTTCTATATAACTGCATTACCATTGCCCTAGTTCAAGATGTCATTGTTTTTCATTTGCCTACTGCCATGACCTTCTAATCTATCTCCTTCCTTCCCTCCATCACATCTCTCATCTAGAGATCTCTAAAGTGAGGCACAGATGCCCTAGGAGCTATAAAGTCAATCTCCTGAGTATTGGAAGAAATATTAGTCTATTTATTTTTATTTTCACCCCAAAAATTCAATGAATGTAAAATTAAAATTTATTTGTATATAATGAGCAGACAATATAGTACTTTTTTCCACAGAGCTGCTGTGAAGATTAGTTAGGGTAGAACAGTGCTTAGAAAACAGTAAGTTGTAAATGAAGATTACCTGTAATTATTAATATGTAAGTCAATGCCAGCCATTTCCTCTGATATGGTAATAATCCTGAGGGCAAAGAGGACATTCAACAATGTAAAATAATTGACAGTTTCAGCATATTGTCTTACAAAGCAGTTGAAGTCAGGTTTTGATTATTTTGTTTTAATCAAACTGGTTGTCATAGAATAGTGATTAAAAAAAGATTTCAGCAACAAAATAGTAAAATAAAACACTAAATTTAAGATAGCATTAAAAAGCCAAGAAAATCACAACACATGCATTTAATCAGCTACATTCTGGCGCAGAACATGATGAACTAATCAAATCCAATATGGTTATGTAATTTTCTCCCAATATTAATATCAGCAACTACAACACTTCTTACCTATATATTTAAAAACTCAGGAATACATTTTGCTCACCTATTAAAAGTGTTTGCAAATTCTATTAGTCGGTATAGAGCTGATTTATTAAAAATCTGACAACTTCCAATTAATTTGTAACTTCTGTGTGCCATCAGGAAAGATGGGAATTTCCTAAGTTTTAATACAAAACTTTGCATAATTGAAGGGTAAGATTTGAAAGTGAAGAAATATTCTAAAATTGAATAAAATCATGGATACTGAATAAATCTTATAACAATTATGAAAGTAATATGATTAAAGAATCAAAATAAACTGAACTAAGATAAGCACATCACAGCTTTTTCACAAAGGGTAAATAAACTACGGAGTTGTTTTCTTTTTAGGAAATATATTTATTCACATTGTTCTCAATGTAAGCATACATAAATTTTATATAGTGGTGAAACTATTACTATCTTAACTTTATATTAGGAAGCAAAGTATTTTACTGTTAATAAAATTTAAAAGAATTAAGAGTTGAATCCTATCTTTATTTTCCCCTTTTGTGTAATCTTATACATAACTTTAGTACTATGGCACTAGCAATGTAACTTATAAACAAAAAGTATATGTTATATTATGAAAAAATCCAAAAAGCTGGGAAAACAAACACTGCTGTAGTCTAATTTTCACAGCTGCTAAAGTTATTCTCTTAACACACACTCGAATCATGACTTACGCTTCTTTAAAAATCTGTTAATGTCTCCCAATGGCCTAATGAACAAAATGCAAACTCTTTAACAAAATATATGAGTGACCGGGTCAAATATTTGCAGTCTAATATCTATGAGGCTTTTCCCCTCTCAGACGTGACTAATTCCCCATATTTCTATGACACTTAACCTGTAACTTTAACATAGTACTCACTTTTCCTTTTTCAGTATTGTTAGGAGTTTCTGTAGAAGGGTGAATAGAGCACTGGACAGAGTCAGGAAATCTCTGGATCCACCCAGCTGTACTGCTGTATAACCAGGAGACACTGATTTGTCATTTTATGTATCTGAGCTTCAAGTCTTTAAGATGGAGATAATGGAAGACTGCTGGCAATAATTTACCTAAATTTTGGAGTTAAGTCACCTGTCTCCAGCAGTTAGTAAATACTAGTTCATTAAATGCTGGTGGACCTATGTGTTATTCAGAAAAATACTAATTTTCAAGTAAATATAATAAAACTAACATCCATAGCTACATTTAACCTTGATTTTCAAGATACATTTAAATTTTATTCCCACTTAACATCTAAAGCATTTGATTATTTTTCCTGTATTTGACTATTTCATTTTAGGATTAATACACATCTCTATTTGGACTGTAAAAATATTCACCACTTCTCACCATTTACTCAAAGGAGAGTTTGGATGCTAAATGATCCCAGAAGTCCCAATCTAGAGTAGAATTTCTTTCTAATGCTCAACACATGGCAGAAATCACTGCAGGTAAAGTTAATCTTAGATCCATCCTAGGAGACTTAATTAATCAAGTAATTAAATGAAATTATTTTAAAGTATTGTGACCATGTAGCCTGGTGAAAGATGGAAGGTTCTGGGAATTGATTCAGCTCTTCCACTGATGTGCATCACAAGAGACGCCACCTGTGAACCACATTAATTTGTGAAGCTTTGAGCCTTCTGGCAATCAAAGCAAGCAGGTAAAAGAAATGGGCTCTGAGAAAATTGGATTTGGTCTTTCTCTACACCCTACATATTCAGACCAGAAAGCAATTTCTTAACACACAGCTTTCCCAAAATTCACACATATGTAGAAATAAGGGAAGATACCCAATGAGCATGTGTGTGACTTATAGGACACAAAAAGCTTCAAACTCAGCTGGGCTCATGTTGACAACTAAAAGCAATGTTATGGCATATCAGAATGACATCTCTTTGTATATATTTATATATTAAATATAGTACAATCCATATTTTGAGTAAAAGAATAATGTGCATCTACAAATATTCTATGGGCATTTCTCTAGGTGTATTGCATGAATATGTTTCACATAAAGTGTCACAGAAATTCATGTGTGGGTGGGGTCAATACAAAGGGAAAAGCAATAGCTCAGTCCCTACAGAATATTGATTGGTTTTAATAGCTTTGTTTGAATCCCAGCCTAGAATTTGCTAAAATATTCTGGCTGAAAACATTATTAATAAAATCATTTACCTTTAAATTCTTTCTTGTTTCTAAAAATGCTATAAGATCCTGGGGAGTCCACCACTGCACCTTACTGCATACTTTAGACCTGAGAGTACTCACATTTAGTTACCCATCAAGCAGAGAAAAGACAAACGCTAAAACTCATGAATTTTGGAAACAGAAAAATAATGAGGAGAAATAAAAGTATACAGTGAAGGTCTATGTCATTTATAGGCTCAAACTCTCAATTTTCCTTTCAGTAGGTGAAAAGAAGAATTCTTAATCATTAATTGAAGAAACCCTCTAAGAATACTAGCTCTTAAGGTAAATAATTAAGACTTTTAAAATATTGCAATACTAACCTGGGGGAAATAAGTATTAAGTTTCTGATGCATTCTGATTTTTTAAATTTGAAATTTTCAAATGAATTTGAGCTTCTGGTGTTGAAAAATCAACATGTAAAAACCAGTTCTTTTTACAGAAAAAAGAAATTTGAAGATATTGTCTGACCACCCCTGGCCCTGCCACTCACAAAACTATCTTTTCATGAATAGTTAATAAACAAATAATTTTTTTCTAAAATATATACGGAAGAAAATATCAAGATGGATATATAATGAAATTGAGTTTGAAAATTTTTAACTCACTTTCTGTGACCCCAGGTGTTAATCGTTTGATAAATCTATCAAAACAAGTTTAGTGTAGCAGGGTGGGGTGCCAGTAATGGCATTGTTTAACATCTCTCATGTTGAAATAATTTATGAAATTGAAAATAGTATTCTTACCAGACGTGCTCAAAATTAAACAAAATGTTATAGAACAAGACTCTTTATGCTTTAGAGATACAGTCAATACTAAAATATTTACTGGTGAGAGAATACACTCCCCAGAATTATCTTCAAAGAAACCCAGACACAAGGGTTAAAGTTGGAGGGAGTAATGGAGGAAACAAGGTTTGTTATGTAAGTGGAATAATAGGTACATGTGGGTATATTATACTATCACTCTCTATTTGACATGCTATGTAATTGTTTAAATCTTATGCAGATATTAAATATAGCATTGTTGAAGTAAAAGAATGAAAATAAGCGAAATATTCATCAATGCAACTGAGAACTTATAAAAAGGTATCAAAAACTAATATCAAAATCATGCAAACCTCTTAAATGAAAGAGTACATCATGGAAAATGGGATTCCATAAATATATACACTTACTATGTACCCACAAAAAATAAAAACTTTTAAAAAAGTATATCTGCTTCAGCTGTTATGACCATATTGTAAAGGAAAAGTGAATAGTTTTTATTTGTAGAAAAGGTAGAAAGGATTATATATATTATATAATTTATTATAGAAGCATTAGGAAACTAATAAATTTATTTATATCTTTATATCAACATATATGTATGTGTATATAAAATGCTGCTATAATAAATTATTCCAAACTTAGGGGCTTAAAACACAAATTTACCTTATAATTATGGATATCAGAAGTCCAAAATGGATCTTACTTGGCTAGAATTAAGGTGTTGGCTGTTACATTCCTCATGGAGGTTCCAGGGAAAAATTCATTTTCCTGCTTTTGCCAGCTTCCAAAGGCCACCTGAATTCCTCGGCTTGTGACCTCTTCCTTCATCTTCAGCTCTATCTCTGACTGAACCGCCTGCCTCCCTCTTATAAGGACCCTTGTGATTATATTGATCCCACCTGGATAATTTAGGATGCTCTTGCCATCTCAAAATCCTGAGTATAATCACATCTGCAAAATGTTTTTTTGCCATGTAAGGTAATATATTCATAGGTTTAAAGGATTAAGATATGAACATCTTTGGAATGGGGATGCAATGGGTATTCTTCCTATTACAGATACATATCTTTCTGATGATGCACAAAGTCTGGTAATATTGGATTAATCTAAGGAAGACCATAGGACAGGTGGTCTGGGGTAGAAAAAAAAGATTCCTATTTACTGTCCTATTCTGCGCTTTGTTTCCCGTGCATATGTATTATTTTAAAGCACCATGTTTTAAAAGTCACCCAAATGGATAACCCATTCTAAGTGATATTTTAGAAAGATATCATTGAACCTGCCAAACTAAGTCAATAGTAAAAATTATAGTTAAAAAGACGACGTTAGTATAAAGAACCTTTTGGGACTGGGCATCAGTTTTAAATATTTCTTAAATTATAAAGTTTTAGCCTATGTCTACATTCATGTTAAGATAACTGGAGTCTCCTTTAAGCATTACTGTACATTTAGAAAATCTAGCCATAACTTTAAAAATAGTCATCATGAGGCTTGCATGTACTTTGTCACTAGCTTCTTTATTAAGTATAATACATTCAAATGAATATGTTTCTTGGAAATGTGGAAAAAGAAAAACTGACCAACAATACAAAGGGGTTTATTATGGTCTGTCCCAGATATCACCTCTTCTCTCAGGTACCATAAGATAAATAGGTCCAGCATTGTAGAAGAGCAGAAATGTGCACTTGTTTGTGGTAAAGAGAACAAAAGTGGCACTCACAGCCACTGTGTGCCATCAAAATGGATAGCATCTGTGAAAGCAGTCAGAGAAGTTGAAGTGAGCTCTTTAATGGCCCAGGATTATAGACAGAAGTGTCAGAACCAAGCATACATGGGCATTAGCACATACTCTGGTTTTTCTTGAGATCATGTAAGGCTTTTGTCTTTTACAACGGGCATGAGCAACAGTGAATAGACAGGCAGCAATACTAATGTATGCCATGTCCACAAGCTTGGTTTGCTAAGTCCTAATGAAAAAATAACCAGAAGACATTTACTTGATTTCCTTTCCTTTAGTTTTCAGAACCTTAGTTTTTGACAATGATCAAGAAGTTGCAACAACTATGTCTTTTTTCCATCGTTTTACTCTGATTTCCCTAGATATTAAATGTTGCAAAAGAAACATCGGTTTTAAAGGTTGCTCTATTTCTGTTTCTGATCATTAACATTCTGCACAGCATGCCTCAGGAAGTGTAAAATGAAATGTGCAGATTCTAATTCTTATTGATAAAATAATGAGGGAGCCAGAAAAAGGTCATAGCTTAAATACCAGATTCATGAATGTACAATATCATGTCTCATTCTGGGACTGATATCTCAGTTGCAATTTCTCTTGTTAATTCTTAAATCTCATTAAAATATTTCTTGTGTTTTATAAAAGGATAAAAATTTATTCATGGATTCCCGACACATTTGTACTTATGACAATTTTCTGTTCCATCCCATATGTGGAGATAAACAAATCATTATTACATTTTTAAAAATCAGTAACACTTCTGAGATTTTACAACATGACTTATACATAAATTGAAGTTTTCAGTTGAAAATATTTCTGGAGAAAAACACTAAGAGTTTTATCCTATACAATATATAGGGGCAGATGGGCTATTTCTCAGTGGCACAGTTACTCTTAATTGCTATACTCTTTTCTCATTCCTTATTAATGAATTGAAACTATATGGATTTTGCCCTAGAGAAGGAAATAGAAGACTACATTTTGTATCTTTACTGTATGCCAATATTTTCTTTTTCTATGCACATCATTTAATTCTCATGGAAAGCTTGTGAGATGGTGGCAACCTCAATTTACAAATGAGCAGTATAAAACAGAGGAATTAAGTAAATTGCTTGAGAGTGCTCAGCTGGTGACTTAAATGCACTCTAACAGATTCCAAATCTACACATCTCATCTCTACTACAACATACTCATTCCCATAGTACTTTTCATGTGGAACCAGGAATATGTCTACTAGAAATTTTAATATTGTTTACTTATTCAAGATGAAAGGACAGGAGTAGTGTCTCAAACCTATAATTTCAGTGCTTTAAGAAGTTGAGGTGGGAGGATCACCTGGACAACAAAGCAAGACCCATCCCTACAAAACAAAAAGGTCAAAGTGCACACTCGCAAACCAATACAGGTAGTCTTCAAAAACATTCTGCTGTATTAAAATTGTAGAATCTTTGTCACTGTTAAAGTTTTCATTAATAAAATGATTGGAAAACTAACAAGTGTTTAACCTAGATATCACTTTGATTCATTATCACAAACTATATTGAGAGTAAAAGTTACATAAAATCTGAACATAAACTAAAATTAGGTGTCAGTTTGTAAGGTGTAAGGTTGAAAAGTTCAATAGACTGATGTATTCTCTAAAGGGTGTCTTAGTTTAAGGGGCAGAAACTGCTGGCTCCTACCAGAATGAACATGCTGTTGATGGAGTCCCTCTCATCTCTACAGAGGCTATTTGGTTTTATTCCTCCTGTATGTGTGGGAGACTCTCAGCCAACCAAGAGCTGCATGCAGCATGCCACCCCCCTTAAGAAGTGAGCAACTATCATCATAAGATGATTCCCAGCATACTGGAGAAAAAAAATGTTTCAATTCAATTAACACTTAATTGCTATTTTTTTTTTTAATTATTATCTTTTACTGTTCCCTTTCCTATCGGTTTCTTACAGCCTTTGAGACAACTTTCACTCAAAGCCTGCTGAGAGAACTCAGGAAAATCACAGGCATTTCCCACAACCAATATGCCCAGAGTGCAGTGAAATTTTACAGCTGAGATCTGAGCTGTAGGCCTAATGTGTCTGCTGGCAAACAGTATTCAGTATTCTACTTTTTCTCATCCTTTCCCTCCTGGCCCCAGCCACACTGTGGAATTCCAAAAGTGTCTCATAACACTATTCAATTCTAAATTAGTCTTCGTAAATCTTTTTCATAGCTTCATCTACTTTCATCAGCAATTTGTGATTGCCCCTTCAAAACCTTTTTACAAATGTCTTTCTCATAGCTGTCCTTATACAGCAATTTTCACTGACAGTTAAGATGGGGAAGACTATTGAACGTCCAAATAGCAGCTCTTCCATCAAGTTCTTTTGTCATCATTGTTACAAACTCATCTTCCCAGCACATATTCTCTGTAGACAGGCCAAAGACGCTAAGATTTCCAAGTGGTATTACTTAGTTGTATGTGAAAGTGATATGCATGCCATTATTTGAGTTGACGTTTTCATAAAAACAATGGTCTGCCTTACATTCGGAAGAGGCTGTCAACCATACTAATCAGTTTAAATAATAGTCAGTAAACTAAATAAGAAGCTGGGAAAACTCACCTTCCAAGCATTGCCGAATAATCAGGTAGGGCTAGTTAATGCCTAATTACTCACCTAAGCAGCCGGAAAAGTTCTGAACCATCAGGGTGGAAGTTCTTGTTAAAAAGGTGTAGGGGTCTGGGCGCGGTGGCTCGCGCCTGTAATTCCAGCACTTTGGGAGACCGAGGTGGGAGGATCACGACATCAGGAGATTGAGACCATCCTGGCTAACACGGTGAAACTGTAAATCGAACCATTGTAAATCAGAAACTGTCTGTTTAGGGTTCAGTACTAGCCAAGGTTTCAGCATCCACTGGGGGTCTTGGATGGTATCCCCCATAGATAAGGGGAAACTACTGTACGTGCAGTTAATTATAAATACCATCCCTTAGAATACATGTTTGGCAGTTTTCTTGTTTCCCATAAAGGAAATCAGCAGGTAATTAAAGCCTATAATTTTTTTTCTGAGTGAATTTTGCATATTGGGGAAGTGGAAAAAAATTATCCCTCTTGCATGATAACTAGCAAACAAATCTTCCTAGGGTCCATAATACTAATGGGCCAGAGCCTGGCAAATGTATTCATGTACATAAGAGACATGAAAAAGTAAAACTCCGTGCGTTTACTACTCAAACCCACAAAGATTTCAACAGACTTCCCATCATGTTTTGGGTTATGCCAATGCCCAGAGAACACCTACATATAATACAAAGTCATAAAACCCCACACCACATCTGAATGTGATAATTCAATCACAGCCAGATTTCAGGGGTTAGAACAATGTTCTAAAAAGTGGTGATGTTTCTGGTTGCCAACAACTTTCTCCCTCATACTCCAAAAGTAGAGTAGATGAACTAATCTAGGGCTCCTTAGGAGAGACTCTGGTGAAAGAAAGATCAATTAAGCCTTTAATCTAAAAACTAGGGATCTGCCATGGCCTCTAGTAATTGTGCTTAATTACCTCAACAGCAAGGAGTATGCCATTGCCAGAAACATAACCCAAGATAATGGTGCTAGAGTTTGTATGGTTTAGTTTAAGCTTCAGTTATATCATTTACCCACCTTTCACAAACCTTCACCTTGGCAAATTTGGATAAGTCAAGTAGGAATCGAGTTTGCATTAGGAAATCTGTGAAGCTCATGAAGTTTGACTGCAAACACTCTCAACTCTCTTTCTACCATCATATTTTTGTTTTCTCTTTTTTTTTTTTTTTTTTTCCGAGGTGGAGTCTCACTCTATCGCCCAGGCTGGAGTGCAGTGGCACGAACTGGGCTCACTGCAGCTTCTGCCTCCTGGATTTAAGTGATTCTCCTGCCTCAACCTCCCAAGTAGCTGGGACAACAGGTGCCTGCCACCACGCCCAGCTAATTTTGGTATTTTTAGTAGAGACTGGGTTTCACCATGTTGGCCAGGCTGGTCTTGAACTCCTGACCTCAAGTGATCTCCCCACCTTGGCCTCCCAAAGTGCTGGAATTACAGGCGTGAGCCACCGCGTCCAGCCTACTTCTGTTTTTATAACCTTCTTTATAGCTTTGATGAACCTTTGGATTCATTCCATGTACCTAAGAAAAATCTAACTTAGATTTCATTTTTCAGACAATTGATTAAATTGATTTAATCAATAACTTGTTTCTTCCTAAGCAGCTAATATGTTCTGAGTCCACTGGAAGCACTAGGAATATAATATTTCTAAGACATCTTATTACCCTAAAGGACTTTAAGTCTAATTTGGAGGAGAAGGTAGACGTATGAAACAATTGCTGAAGAACAGTGTACAATAAAATGTTAAAGTAACTCATACTGTATATGCAAAAGTAGGTAGAGAAGTAGCAAATCAGTGTGAAACTGCAAAGTGGAAACATTTTTGGAAGAGGTGAAACTAGAACTAAACTTTGAAGTCTGAGAAGAATGTGGTATGGGGAGAAGGCATTGTAGATGGAAAATAATTAAATTATGATAATATTAAAATAGAGGCTAGTGAATATAATACCATCCTGCTTAAACAAAATGTGGCTTTTTATTAAGCTTTCATTTCTTCATCTCAAACAATAGTGATATACAATCAGGTGTCACTTAATGATGAGGATGTGTTCTGAGAAATGAATCCTTAGGTGATTTTTGTCATTGTAGGAACACCATAGAGTGTACTTATACAAGCATAGATGGTATAGCCTACTACACACATAGATTATATGATATAGCCTATTGCTCCTAGAGTACAAACCTATACAGCATGTTACAAATTTGTATTTAGTACAGCATGTATCAAATATTGTAGGCAATTGTAACACAATGGGAAATATTCGTGTATCTAAACATAGAAAAGGTACAGTAAAAATATGGTATAAATGATAATAAATGCTACACCTGTAAAGGGCACTTACTATGAATAGAGCTTGCAGAACTGGAAACTGCTCTGAGTGAATTGGTAAGTGAGTGGTAAGTGAATGTGAAGGCCTAGGACATAACTACACTACTATATAATTTATAAACACAGTACACTTAGGATACACTAAATTTATAAAATAATCTTTCACTTTCTTCAGTAAGAAATTCACCTTAGCTTACTGTAACTTTATTTTTTAAATGTCTTCATTTTTTTAACTTTTTGACTCTTGTAATAACACTCAGTTTAACATACAAATGCATTGTACTGTGTTTTCTTTCTTTATATCCTCGTTCTACAAGCTTTTTCTTTTTTTTTTTTTTTTTTTTTTTGAGACGGAGCCTCGCTTCTGCACAGCAAAAGAAGAAGAAGAAGAGCTTCTGCACAGCAAAAGAAACTACCATCAGAGTGAACAGGCAACCTACAGAATGGGAGAAAATTTTTGCAATCTACTCATCTGACAAAGGGCTAATATCCAGAACCTACAAAGAACTCAAACAAATTTACAAGAAAAAACAAACAACCCCATCAAAAAGTGGGCAAAGGATATGAACAGACACTTCTCAAAAGAAGACATTCATACAGCCAACAGACACATGAGAAAATGCTCATCATCACTGGCCATCAGAGAAATGCAAATCAAAACCACAATGAGATACCATCTCACACCAGTTAGAATGGCAATCATTAAAAAGTCAGGAAACAACAGGTGCTGGAGAGGATGTGGAGAAATAGGAACACTTTTACACTGTTGGTGGGATTGTAAACTAGTTCAACCATTATGGAAAACAGTATGGCAATTCCTCAAGGATCTAGAACTAGATGTACCATATGACCCAGCCATCCCATTACTGGGTATATACCCAAAGGATTATAAATTATGCTGCTATAAAGACACATGCACACGTATGTTTATTGCGGCACTGTTCACAATAGCAAAGACTTGGAATCAACCCAGATGTCCATCAGTGACAGACTGGATTATTTTGGGTGATCGATCACAATTGTGCAACCTAAATCATCCACAAATCAAGTTTCCATGGAAGTTACTGGTTTCTTTATATAAATCCAACATATTCATCCATTTATCTCTCACAAAATACATAGTTTCCAAGAATGAGTGTGTTTTCTTAATCCTTACCTCATCTCCAGAACCTAATACAGATAGTACTCACTCAGTAAGTCTCTGTTGAATGAAACTCATCCCACTAGAATTTACTGAATGATTAAATTGTCAGGCAATGTTCCAATTACAGAGGCTAAAGATGTTGGATACTTTAGACACAAAATATTTTAAATTAAAATTATCTGAGTGCATTGGTTATAATAATTTTCCTTTCACTAAGAATGTTCCAGAAGTACAAAGATAGATGGCCAAAAGTCTGACTTATTTCATGACTCCAAATTTCAGGCCAAATGTTGAAAGTGTGAGGTTTAGGCAGCTGACCAAGCCAACCCCATTAGGATTATTCTCCAGAGACTTTCCTAGGGCGATCAAAAGGAAGGTGGCCAATCCAGCTCTGAAGTGGAGAATAAAGGATGTAAAGATCGAGAGCTAGAGATAGTCATGTTCTTTATCCTATGGAGGATAACGACTTTCAGACTACTTGAAAGATGGATTCAACCATACCTTTAGGCCCACAAAAATGACCTATTAATTCTTTATGTTGGCTTTGGAAGGTGTGGACTGGGGAAGGAGAGAGGGAGGTATTTATCAAGAACAGGTGGTGATTGGGAGTACTTTGGCAAAGAGTGTTCCTTTTACACAGGAAGGATGAAAGAGATTGAGTGTACTTCGACCAAGAGAGGAAAGTGCAGCTAGGAGGAAGAAAGATCAAGAGGTTCCAGCTACATAGTTTCTCCACACTCCAAAACTGAGAATTACCCTATTGGTTTTCAGAAATTGTGAGGCCAACAGTACTGGGGAAGTTTGTGGTAAGTGCCAATCTCTCAGCCCTGGGCCCCAGAGATTCTGAATCATGTGACTGGGAAGGACAGGGTTGAGGTGGAGTGGAACAGATGGGCCATATAAATATTATTTTGAGATTTACCTCGAGTATAAGTGATACAGATGATTCACAGATATGACTGGTTCCTGTATTCTTTTCCATTCTGTTATCACACATGTGCTGACCACAGAAATGTTTGCTTATGATTCCAAACTCAGTCCATTCAGTCAGCCTGTGCCATCCACTCTTTCACCATCCCAAACACTAATCTTATATGTCTCTTTTCTAACAACATCTGTCTCTATTGCTCTTTTATTTTCAGAAAATACACTATACTATGATTTGTTTCTCTTCCCAATTTACTAATAGATCTTGGAGTTCCTTCTACAATAGCAAATATATATATATATAATATATTATATATATACCATTCTTTTCAGTGGCTGTATATAAATACATAATTGGATGCATCAAATATTGTTTCACCATTGCTTTTGAGATATAACCTCAGAATTTTTTTTCTATTTTTTTCTATTACAAGAAACCACGCAACGAACATTCTAGTACCAGATCTTGATGAACGTAGATAATATGTTCATAAAGTAAAATTTTAGAAATACAAGTTATTGGATTAAAGAATATGGCATTTAAAAACTTCTGAATGTTCAAATTTTTTTCTCCAAAATATTTACTCTAAATCCTATTACAAATTAGAGAGAATAAACATGCCTTTTCCCTTAAGCTTCATCAGTATTGCACATAAACAAGCTTAAGAATTTTACTCATCAGATAAGTTTGAAAAACTCAGTTTTATTTGCATTTATTTGATTATGAATAAGGCATATCCTTTATATCATTTATAAGCCTACTCTATCTTGTAAAAATGTAAATTATATGTTCATATTTGAATGTTTTTCTGTTGCTTTAGTTTGTAATATTATTTTATAAAAGTGCTTAGAAAATTAATAAACTAATTCTTTTGTATGCCATCTAAGCTGAAAACACTTTTCAGAAGCAGTTTTATTTTTTATTATCTGTAACATAAAATGGTCTGTCAAAAAATGTGAAGAGTCTGCAATTCTACCCTGCTACTTGAAAGTTTCACAGAAACTGTGAGAAGAGCTGTGGTTCAGTGGCCCTTTGCTTTGATTCTTCTGAATGCTCACAGTTGCAATTGCCAGAGAAGTTTCACAATATTAAGAGATCTGCTTCTAAGGTCTGCCCATCTTTGCACTATTTAGCAATTTTTTCTATCACTCAATTTAGATTGATATATCATTTTACTACCATAAAAATTGAAAGTTTATTCCCATTAACTGCTAAACATTTAAAACATGTTCCATTTAGACCCATTCCCCTTTTTTCTTTGATAGGTATTTGAATTCTGATTTTTGGCACTTTTAATACGAAAATGTTAGTTGTTATGTTTTTAAATGTAATGTTCTTCAAGAAATTAATTAAAAGTGATGTCCATCAGACCCAAATACCTATCACTCAGTGCTCTTCCCAACTTGTAAAGGTTTACTGGCTTTTTCGGTCAAATTTTTCTCACTACACAGTGTAAAATAGCAGTGCTTCTCCTGAGCAACTGGTTTGTTTTCATCCTATAGACACTGAACCAATAATTCATCATATTGTCCACTCTACCTTTATTACCTAAAAGCTCAAAGACAAATCTATGTCCTACCACTAGGATCTGTAAAGGAAAAACCTCCGTCATGCAAACTGTGACTAACCTCACCATGTATTTGTTGTTTTTTCATTATTATTTCCTCTTTTGCTTACTTGCTTGTATCACATACTCTTTCATAGAGTGTCTTAAATAATTGTGGAGACTAAGCAGAATATAAATTAATTAATTAAACTCAAGCATTGAGAGAGTTCCCAGTGAACCAAAGTTTTGCCTCATTATGTTCACCTTCTAGTGGTTGACACAAATCATTCTTAAAAATAAAAATGTCCTTCAGTGAACTCTTAGCCACTCATCAAGGCATCAGCATCATTTGTTAAGCAACATAAACTTGAAATTAACATTGTTCCCATTAGCAGCCCACGTACACAAAGTGCGTCACCTCCTTCCCAGGGGCTGATCAGAAATCATTCTGTCTTCCATCTGCTGCTTTTGGCTATTTATTTGATGCTGTGAAGCATACCCAGGAAAGCCTTGAAGCCACAAACTTCTCCCTTTTCCCATTTGTAGCATCCATGATTAGGAAGGTACGAAACAAAAATAAACTAACAAAACCACACAGAGCCAGGCTCCCATGCGGCAGCATTCAGTGCTTCCCTACTTTTGGCTGCTTAGTGGTTCTCGTCATTACCTGACTCTCAAGGGCATGTTTATTTACATTTGGACAGAAAAGCAGACGTTCTCTCAATCTTTTTTGTTTGACTTTCTGGTCTTGATAAAGCAATATATATTAAAAGAGTGCTCTTAGTGTAATATTCATTTAAGAGCAAGTATTTCAACCTGAATGCAAACCCCCAGAAAGGGAATGTATGTGCGCAGATTTCATAAGCACAAACCAGTGCACGTCTTCAGATCAGCATCTCTCCCAGCAATGTACAATTTTGTGACTGTGACTTTGACCCAGGCTGCTAAGGAACAAGTATCTCTGCAGTGACGCAGGAGGCTGAACAGGAAGTGCCCGCTAAGTGTATTTGGTGACTCATATCCATTTGCTCTCCAGCTCACTGCAGTTTGCTCATTAGCATCGGTGCTGGGGGCTAATGGATACTCAGTAGGAAGTAATTTTTCATTGTAAATGTCTAGTGAAAAAAACGGAAATGAAAAGCCAATGAGCACTCGGTTCCTGACAAAGCTTTCCAAGACTGACAGAGATTGTGTTTTGAGAGGTCTGGTTACAGGCTTCAGTAGTGAATTTCAGGTTCTTAGGACTGATTACCTTCATCTTAAAATAGGCTTTCAATCTCGACACACACAAAGTGTGAAATAAATGAAGCTAAGTCAGAGAGTTATATTTATCTCTATTGTCTGTTTCCTTTAAAACGATTAGAGGGAATGTTTTAAATACCATTTATTCATTATGTGTCCAAGCATCCAGTGGTGTGTTGGTAAATGTTTAACAACTGTCTCTGGGTAAAAAGAAAAGGCCCTGATTTCCACTGTTTGCTGATTCCCATGGTGTAAACACTCCCACCACAGCCAGTTTCAAGCTACAACTTGAGTCTCTGAATGCAGAATTGGGAAACAATGGAAACAATTATCACTCCTTTAAGGCAGTAAGCACCAGTTCCACCTTGCCCTGCCACTCCTCTAAATGCAAATGGGGGCTCATCTTCATGTAGAATGAAAAAGCACCGTCCTTTTTCACAGAGTATCCCCCAAATCAAAGCATGATTCTGTTAGACTGCATGCCACTATATATGTATTTATATAATTTTATTTAGCTTCTGCTTTTTTAATTCTCATTCCTGGCTCATTTAGCTCTCTTGGGTTTTTCTAGTGGCCCTAGGAGTAATATTTGAAATGTTATAGGAACAGTCAACTCACTAAAAATAAAAACTGGAGTATTATCTAACACTAAGCAGTTTTTTAAAAATTTCCTTGCACAGTAAGACTTTTGCACTGTGGCACAAAATCATTGATATATTAACCATGCAGAGTACCTTATTGTTTGCCATTGTAAGCTCTTTAGAATTTTGTTTTGTATCCAAATGTTTAATGCTTTTAATGGTGACTATTTTTCTGAGTTATAAGAGAAGATGAAATATTTCTGGGAATACGTCTATACTTACCTTTGGAAAGTGAAGTGAAAATCTTGCTATTTAAATGAATGAAAGTCTAACACCTGATCAATTTAATGCCACAAATCATGAATCTATTGCCTAAAAAACTAGATTGGCTATAGCTAAAGTACTACCAAAATATTCTATATTAAAACTCCAGAATGCACAGGAACTTAAGACAAAAGACGTCTAAGAATAAAAATTGTGAGGCATTTTTATTTTGTAAGGCAGTCTAGTTGTATGTTCCTCAAGGCCTGGAACAGTGGGTTAGAGTTTGACTGCTGGAGTCAGACTGCTTGATCTAAAGGCCAGTTCTGACATTTACTAGCTGTGTGGTCTTAGGCAGGTTGCTCAAGAGCTCATCCTCTCCACCACAGTTTCCTCCACTGTTAAGTGGGGACAATAATAATTCACTGGGTTATAGTAAGGATTAGCTCTGTCAATATTTATAAAATGCCTTTATAGGTACATAAGTGTTTGCTAAATAAATTTAAAGGAGAATTTTCAAAGACTAAAAAACAAAAAGAAAAAAAACTAGTGAATTAGAGATCAAATCTAAACCTTTCAAGGTAGTTGATTTATAGAAGAAAGTGTAATTTCACCTAATAATTACATGAATACTCAATATTGCTCCTACTCCCCTGACCATGTAAATTAATGCTAATGTATCACACTGAATTACAAGTAAAAAATTTAACAGTCTAAGTAAAAGAAGCTACATCTTCCTATTTCAATCAGCCTGGAGAAAATCTTCTTAAATGGGAACATTCAAGTAGTCAAAAGGGTATCATTCTGATTATTAATAAAGACATGCATGGAACTATAAAACATTCCCATCTTCATAGTATTTAATGGCAGTGGCAGAGGCAGAGGAGCATGGATTAAGGCTCTAAGGAATTCTGAGGGATTACTAATATCTGAAATATCACTGAAAGTATTTCATGGAGCTATGATTCACAGCTCCTGTCAAATATCAGCGTCCTTTCAAAATTCAGAGTTGGATTTAAATCAGGCATTACTTTCTATTCTATAAACCCTGAGTGATGACAATGAAGTGCTATAGTGTTAGTATTGAACAGCAGTGCACTGAAAGGAGACAGGCCTAGGTTCTCTACTGTGTTTGCTCTTCCCAATCCTAACTTGCCCTCTTTTGGTTCCTCCTAGTCTCATTCTGCTGACTTCCTGCTAAGCATCAAATCTTCCCTTTCTCAACCAACGTAATAGACCTGGCCTCTGCCCAGTTTCACAGCAACCTGTTGACAATATTTCTACTACTATATTGTGTGGCTGTTTAAGTCTTTTTATAGGTCTAGAAGTACTTGTTTTATGAATGTGGGTGCCCCAATGTTGGGTGTGTATATATTTAGGATTGTTAAATCATCCTGTTGAAATGAAACCTTTATCATTGTATAGGGCCCTTCTTTGTCATGTTTAACTGTTGTTGGTTTAAAATCTATTTTATCTAATAAAAGAATTGTGACCCCTTCTCTTTTTGTTTACTGTATGCATGACAGATCTTTCTCTAACCCTTTACTTTGAGTTTATGAGTGTCATTACATATGAGATTGGTCTCTTGAAGACAGCAGGTGGATGGGTCTTGCCTTTTTATCCAGTTTGCCACTGTGTGCTTTTTAAGTGAGGCATTAATTGGAGATTTCTCAAAGAACTTAAAGCAGAACCACCATTTGACCCAGCAATTCCATGACTAGGTGTAATTGGATAAGGAAACATATACACCATGGAATACCATGCAGCCATAAAAAAGAACAAAACCATGTTCTTTGCAGCAACATATATGCAACTGGATGCTATTATCTGAAGTGAATTAATGCAGGAACAGAAAACCAAATATTGCATGTTCTCACTTATAAGTGGGAGCTAAATACTGAGTACACATGGACATAAAGATGAGAACAGCAGACACTGGGGACTACTAGAGGGGCAAGGTAGGAGGGAGTCAGTGGTTGAAAAACTACCTATCAGGTACTCTGCTGATTTCCTCACAGGCTCCCATGCTCCTTTGAAGTTCCATTCTTCTTGTCTAGAACGTGAATACTACACTTAGTGGTAGCATAGTAAAAATGAAAACCATACAACAAGGATGTTGGAGGAAATAAGTGGAAGAAACCCAGTATAAATTTAATATGAAGGAACAGACAAATCAGCTCTGAACCACCTTTCTCCAGACTTCTCAATAAGAGAGAAAAATAAACCTCTTGTTTGTTTATGCCAGTGTAGTCATATTTCTGTTACATGTAGCCAAATACAATAATCTCTTCTATATTTCCTTTTGACATGTAAGAGAATACAAACTTGAAGACATTAAGCAGCATGCCCAAAGTCACAGAGCTCCCAGATTTGCCCTCAACTTGTCTCTTTGATGCAGAGCCCATTCTCTTTCCACTCTTCCATACTATTTTATAGACATACCAATATTCTGTGTAAAATCTGGAAAAGAACTCAGAAAGCATACAACCAAAATCCTCATGTTAATCATGAAAAACTTGGAATCCCGAACAGGTAAACGATCTGCCATTCTAAATTGTGATCAAGAGTGAAATGTAACAATCCAGGACTCTACCACTGAATATACTCAGGAGTCACTGAGACAAAACAGATGGAAAATTAACTTGAAACCAAAATTAAATGTCTATGATTCAGGGAAAAGAAACTGAGATTTAGAATCCTGAAGAACACAAGAAAAAAAAGTTCACTACAACAGATTGTATTGGCAATGGTGAGGCACGGTGTTGCAAGAATCAGGTATTTTGGTATCAGGAAGGAGGATCTGAGGATTTCCAGGAAACAGAAAAACGTAACTGAGGAACACAGCCTCGAAATGACCCAGGAATGAGTTTTGCCATGAAGGCCCTGTTATAAATTTCACTTGCATATTCTTACACCAGGCAAAGTCACTCAAAAATTAGCTTTTAAAATTCAAAAGTCGGCATTTGCAATGTGTCTTTTGAATATGTTTGCAGTCCAAGACCCCTCTGTGGCTTCACAAACATATCACTCTACAAACTCGGTTTTTTAAAAAATTGATTAAGTAATGTACACAATAACACACACTCATAAAGATGCATGTAAGTACATAGACACAGACACAGGAGAAAAGCTGAAAGGTAATACATCAAAACGTCAATGGGCTATTTCTGGAAGCTAGAATCATTAAGTAATTTTTTTATTCTCATTGCTTTTCTGAATTTTCTAAATTTCTATCCTAAATATATGAGATTAATAATAGAAAAGTAAATGAAAACATATTTTAAAATCCATTTGGTGGTTATATCATACTATACTTACAACACTAACAGCCAAATGCAATTTGGAACTTCTAGCTATATTTTCCCATTAAATGTACATTTAATTCTTACAATGAACAAATACATTAAGTGTTCCAATGAAACCATTTAAAGATTAGTTAATTAAAATTTATTAACTACATTTTTGATGGCATAAGGAGTAAAAAAATAGTATCTGACATGGTAAAAAAATGCTTTCTTTAAAAATTGGATCATTATTATTTTGTCCAATTTTCTAAGCTATATGCTAAATTACAATCCTATGTTATATTTGAACACATAATTGCTACACCAGAATTTAATTAGGCACTGACAGTTGCTTAAAAGTTTATTTAACTCATTAGTACAATTATTAAGCACTAATATTACTTATTGGTAGCTGCTTGTTTTAGAAAAAAATGCATTTATACTACAAATTTTTAACATAATGTTGAAAAGTAACATTACAAAAAACATACTATCTCAAAATATTTGAAGAAATGTTTTCATATAAACAGTGGTTTTTTTTTTTAACTTTTAAGTTGAGGATTACAGGTGCAGGTTTGCTATTTAGGTAAATTTGATGTCACAGGGGTTGAGGTACAGATTATTTCATCACCCAGCTAATAAGCATAGTACCCAATAGATAGTTTTTTGATTATCTTCCTCCTCCCACCCTCTACCCTCAAGTAGGCCCTAGTGTCTGTTGCTCCCTTCTTTGCGTCCATGTGTTCTCGATATTTAGCTCCCACTTACAAGTGATAACATGTGGTATTTGGTTTTCTGTTCCTGCATTAGTTTGTTTAGGATAATGGCCTCCAGTTTCATCCACATTGCTGCAAAGGACATTATTTCATTCTTTTTTATGGCTTCATAGTATACTATGGTGTCTATGTACAACATTTTTCTTTATCCAGTCTATTATTGATGGGCATTTAGATTGCTTCCAT
Organism: Macaca mulatta; assembly: GCF_049350105.2. Classification (NCBI taxonomy): domain Eukaryota; kingdom Metazoa; phylum Chordata; class Mammalia; order Primates; family Cercopithecidae; genus Macaca; species Macaca mulatta. Next base: position 105,155,853 of record NC_133409.1, read on the forward strand.
ATCTTTGCTATTGTGAATAGTGTGGCAATGAACATACATGTGCATGTGCATATGTCTTTATGGTAGAATGATTTATATTCCTTTGGGTATATACCCAGTAATGGGATTACTGGATCCAAAGGTGATTCCGTCTTACATTCTTTGAGAAATTGCTATACTGATTCCACAATGGCTAAAGTAGTTTACATTCCCATCAGTAATGCATAACGTTCCTTTTCTCTGCAATCTTGCCAGCATCTACTATTTTTTGACTTTTTAGTAATAGCCATTCTGACTGATGTGAGATGATATCTCATTGTGGTTGTGACTTGCATTTTTCTAATGATCAGTGATATTGAGCATTTTTTATGTGCTTGTTGGTCATGTGTACGTCTTCTTCTGAAAATTGTCTGTTCATGTCTTTTGTCCACTTTTTAATAGGATTGTTTCTGGCTTGTTAATTTCTTAAAAGTTTCTTATAGATTCTGGATATTAGACCTTTGTCAGATGCACAGTTTGCAAATCACTTTTGAATGTCTATTTTGAAAAATATTTACTAGTAAGAAAATTAACAATAAGCAAATATAGTGCAAATATTACTTAAATGCAAAAAAAAATCAATTCATAGATTCACAGGTCCAGAGATCTTTTATCTTTAACAAGAAGGTATAAAATACAAGAAAAAGACAACGACTTAAATAACAACTCTTTATATATTGATGCAAGAAAAAAATATGCTACACTTGACCTTTGTCATTTTGGGTTTTCCAGTTGTTTTCTTATTTGAGAGAATCCAAAACTGACTAAAGAAGCCAAAGTGGTTAGACATTTCCTTTCTCAACTCCTAGACCTGGCAAATCTTGTGCTTTAACTTAGGACTTCAACTCTGCTGCTAGTGACCCACAGCCTCAACAGAGTCTGACATAATTTTTAGTGCCTGCTGATGAATCGAAAGTGCTGTGCCATAACAATCAGTGTCCAAGAGGAGCAAGGTCCATAGTTGGCTGCAGTAAGTGGCCATTGGTGACGGCATCAGTGTTGACATACCAGACAGGCTATGCTTATGGTCGCATCCTTGGCTGGTTTTATGTCCATTAATTCCTGGCTAGTTTCCTAGTCTAGTTAGTTAGAGTTCTCATCAATTTTGAGAACTGCTCAACACATATTATTCTCCTTTTAAGAAAATTCTCATACTTTTTAAATGGGATAGTCAAGACTGAACAATTGATCATGAGATATTTGTGACCATATGACCAAAATTATATTAGGCTAGACGAAAGCTTTTGAATGGGCAAGAGAAGCTGTAAGATAAAAATGTTTATGTTGCTTGGGGAAGCCAAATCTTTGGACTGTGGTAAACATTTGTCATTTCTGAAGTCCAGAAAGCAACACTCTTTCTGTCTGGTGTCAATCCTAAAACAAATGGGATTCAGGACTCCAGTTTCCAAAACAGAAGCCAAAGAGGTTTTTTTCCAGATCCCTGACAACAAGTCCATAAGCCTAGGCTCAGCCAGTCAGGTGTTGCCACCTAAGACTTGGGATGTGGAGATCATGATCCAGAACCTGAGGAAAAGGCACAGGTTATTCATTGTAAGTTTAGCAGAGTTGAAAGTACACCCAAATGGCAACAAGTATCCAGGAATGGCAGAATTGATAGTCAGTCATGACAGCTGCACTTCAGTGCAACAGTACCAGTGGTGTCCTGAGCATAGCCATGGAATGATCTTGCATGCTAATGGGCTTTCTTTGCACCTACCCACTTCCAAAGTCCCCTTGATTTCATGAGCTACCCACTTTACTTCTAACAACATTCCTTTTCCACTTTATTTAGATAGCTGTTTCTGTTGCTTGCAACCAAATACCTTGATTCTTGAAAAGCCAACAACTCAAAATTCCAAAATTTACTAAATATATTTTTCATAAATATTAAGTTTGTAGATGTGAGTCAGCATAAAATATTACAGTTATAGTTTTACAATCAGACAATCAAGTGCTGTAACTGCTGTAACCTCTTCTTTTGCCCTTGCTACACGTATGACTGCACATGAGTTTCTTTACTTTGCTGTACCTCAGTTCCCTAACATGAAAAGTGACAACACTGTCTACCATATGTGCTGCACCACATAGGCAGTGCACAGCACAGGATGAAATGTATATCCACTTAATTTTCTCCTCTAATCACACTTTTAAAAAAAATTGGATTTTTTAGTTTTAATGTTTTACTTGTGTGGGTACATGGTAAGTATATATATTTATGGAATACATGAGATATTTTTATATAGGCATATAGTATGTAATAATCATAACATGAAAAATAAAGTCTTCATCCCCTCAAGCATTTATCTTTTGTAATACAAGTTATCCAATTGCACTCATTTAGTTATTTTTAAATTTACAATTAAATTATTATTTACTATAGTCACCGTGTTGTGCTATCATACACTGGGTTTTATTCATTCCTTTTTTTTTTTTTTTTTGTACCTGTTAACCTTCCCCACTTCCCCTCTATACCCCCACGACCCTTCCTAGCCTCTGGTAACAATCCTTCTATTCTCTGTCTCCATGAGTTCAATTGTTTTGGTTTTTATACTCCACAAATAAGTGAGAACATGCAATGTTTATCTTTTTGTGCCTGGCTTATTTCACTTAATATAATGACATCAAGTTTCATCCATGTTGTTGCAAATGACAGGACCTTATTTTTTTCTGGAAGAATAATATTCCATTGTGTATAAGTAACACATTATCTTTATACATTCATATGTTGATGGACACACAGTTTGCTTCTAAATCTTGGCTACTGTGAACAGTGCTGCAATAAACATAGGAGTGCAGATATCTCTTTCATACACTGACTTATTTTCATTTGGATATATAACCAGCAGTGAGATTCTGGATCAAATGGTGGCTCCAGTTTTTAGTTTCTAGAGGAACCTCCAAATTGTTCTCCATAGTGATTGTACTAAATGATATTCCCACCAAACATGTACAAGTGTTCCCTTTTTTCCACATCCTCGCCAGCATTTGTTATTATCTATCTTTTGATAAAAGGCCATTTTAACTGGGGTGAGATGATACCTTATTGTAGTTTTGATTTGCATTTCTCTGATGATCAATGATGTTTGGCACTTTTTCATATTGCTGTTTGTTATTTGTATGTACTCTTTTGAGAAATGTCTATTCAGATCTTTTGCCCATTTTAAAATCAGATTATTAGATTTTTCCCTATAAATTTGTTTGAACTCTTTATATATTCTAGTTATTAATCCCTTTTCAGATGGGTAGTTTACAAATACTTTCTCCCATTTTGTGGGCTGTCTTTTCACTTTGTTGATTGTTTCCTTTGCTCTTTTCTCTTTTTGCCACATCTTCATCAGCATTTATTACTTGTCTTTTGGATAAAAGCCATTTTAACTGGGGCGAGATATCACATTGTAGTTTTAATTTGCACTTCCCTAACGATCAATGATGTTGAGCACCTTTTCATACAGCTTCTTACTATTTGTATGCCTTCTCTGAGAAATGTCAATTGGAATCTTTTGCCCATTTTTAATCAGATTATTATACTTTTTTCTCATAGAGTTATTTGAGCTATATTCTGGTTATTAAGCCCTGTCAGATGGGTAGTCTGTAAATATTTTCTCCCATTCTGTGGGTTGTCTCTTCATTTTGTTGATTGTATCCTTTTCTGTACATAAGCTTTTTAACTTGATGTGATCCCAGTTTGTTCATTTTTGCTTTGGTTGCCTGTGCTTATGGGGTATTACCCAAGAAATCTTTGCCTAGACCAATGTCCTATAGAGGTTCCCCAATGTTTTGTTGTAGTAGTTTCATAGTTTAAGGTGCTAGACTTAAATATTTAATACATTCTGATTTGATCTTTATATATGACAAAAGACAGGGGTCTAGTTTCATTCTTCTGCGTATGGATATCCAGTTTTGCCACCACCATTTATTGAAGACACTGACTTTTCCCCAATATATGTTCTTGGCATCTTCGTTGAAAATGAGTTCAATGTAGATGTATGGATTTGTTTCTGAGTTATCTACTTTGTTCCATTGGCCTATGTTTCTGTTTTCATGTGAGTACTATGCTATTTTGGTTACTATAGCTCTGTAGTATATTTCGAAGTCAGATAATGTGATACCTCCAATTTTTTGTTTGCTTGTTTGTTTTTGTTTTAATTTTTGCTTTTTTTGCTCAAGACAGCTTTGGCTATACTGGGTCTTTTGTGGCTCCGTATAAATTTAAGAATTGTTTTTTCTATTTCTGTGAAGAATGTCATATTTTAATATAGATTATATTTAATCTCTGGCTTGCTTTAGGTAGTATAGACATTTTACAGTATTTATACTTCTGATTCATAAACATGGAATGCATTTTCATTGTTTTGTGTCCTCTTCAATTTATTTCATCAGCATTGCATAGTTTTCATTATAGAAATCCTTCACTTATTCAATTAAGTTAATTTCTAATTATTTTATTTTATTTTAGCTGGTGTAATTGGGATTACTTTCTTGATTTCTTTTTTAGATTATTTGCTGTTATCATATAGAAATGCTACTGATTTTGAAATATTGATTTTGTATCCTTCAACTTACTGAATTTGTTTATCAGTTTTAATAGTTTTTTTGGTGGAATCTTTAGGTTTTTCCAAATATAATATCATATCACCTGCAAGCAAGGATAATTTGACATCTTTCTTTCCAACTGAATACCTCTCTTTTCTAATTGCCCTAGCTAGGGCTTCCAGGACTATGTTGATAACAGTGGTGAAAGTAGGCATTCTTTTCATGTTCCAGATATTAGAAGAAAGACTTCAGTTTTTTTCCCATTCAGTATGATATTGGCTGTGGGTCTGTTAAATATGGCTTTTATTGTGTTGAGTATGCTTGATCTATACCCAGTTTTTTTGACAGTTTTGATCATGAAGGCATGTTGAACTTTATCAAACACTTTTTAGCACTAATTAAAATTATCATGTGTTTTTTTCCTTTATTCTGTTGACATAATGTATCATATTGATTGACTTGTGTATTTTGAACCATCCTTGCATCCCTGGGATAAATCTTATTTGGTTATAATAAATGATCTTTTAAATGTGTTGTTAAATTAGGTTTACTAGTACTTTGTTGAGGATTTTTGCATCAATGTTTATCAAGGATACTGGCCTTTCGTTGTCTTTTTTTTTTTTTTAATTTGTCTTTGTCTGATTTTGGTACCAGGGCAATACTGGCCTCATAGAATGAGTTGGAAATATTACCTCCTCCTCTATTTTTTTGGAATAGTTTGAGTAGGATTGCTATTGGTTCTTCTTTAAATGTTTGATAAAATTCAGCAGTGAAGCCCTCAGCTCCCAAGTTGTCTTTACTGGGATACTTTTATTATGGCTTTGATCTCATTTCTTGTGATTGGTATGTTCGGGTTTCAGATTTCTTCATGGTTTAATATTGGTAGGTTGTATGTGTCTAGGCATGTATCTACTTCTGTTAGATTTCCCAGTATTGGAATATAGTTGTTCATAGTAGCCATAATGATCCTTTGAATTTCTGTAGTATCAGTTGTAATGTGTTCTTTTTCATCTCTGATTTTATTTATTTGGATCTTCTCTCTTTTTTTCTTCATTAATCTAAGAGTTTGTAAAGTTTATTTACTTTTTTAAAAAAGCAACCGTTTTATTTCATTGATCTTTTGTATTGTTTTCTTCATTTCAATTTCATGAACTTCTGCTCTGCTCTTTATAGAAAAAAAAAATTTTCTTCTACTAATTTTGGGATTGGTTTACTCTTGCATTTCTGGCTCTTCAAGTTGCATCATTAGGTTATTTATTTGAAGTTTTCTTCTTTTTGATATAGGCACTTGTAGCTATGAATTTCTCTTTCAGCGCTGTTTTCGCTGTGTCTCATAGGTTTTGGTATGTTGCGTTTCCATTACAATATGTTTCAAGAAATTTTTCAATTTCCTTCTTTTCTCATTGACCCACTGGTCACTCAGGACCATATTGTTTAATTTCCATGTGTTTGGATTGTTGCCAGAATTCCTCATTAATCATTTCTAGTTTTACTCCACTGTGGTTGAGAAGATACTTGAAGTAATTTCAATATTTTTGAGACGGAATCTTGCTCTGTCACCCAGTCTGGAGTGCAGTGGCATGATCTCAGCTCACTGCAAGCTCCGCCTCCCAGGTTAATGCCATTCTCCTGCCTCAGCCTCCCCAGCAGCTAGGACTACAGGCGCACGCCGCCATGCCCAGCTAATTTTTTTTGTATTTTTAGTAGAGACGGGGTTTCACAATGTTAGCCAGGATGGCCTCGATCTCCTGACCTCGCGATCCACCCTCCTCGGCCTCCCAAAGTGTTGTGATTACAGGTGTGAGCCACCGTGCCCAGCGTCAATTTTTTTAATGTTTTAAGACTTGTCAGCACTATTCACAATAGCAAAGACTTGGAATCAACCCAAATGTCCATCAGTGACAGATTGGATTAAGAAAATGTGGCACATATACACCATGGAATACTATGCAGCCATAAAAAAGGATGAGTTTGTGTCCTTTGTAGGGACATGGATGCAGCTGGAAACCATCATTCTTAGCAAACTATCACAAGAACAGAAAACCAAACACCGCATGTTCTCACTCATAGGTGGGAACTGAACAATGAGATCACTTGGACTCGGGAAGGGGAACATCACACACTGGGGCCTATCATAGGGAGGGGGGAGGGGGGAAGGGGGAGGGATTGCATTGGGAGTTATACTTGATGTAAATGACGAGTTGATGGGTGCTGACGAGTTGATGGGTGCAGCACAGCAATATGGCACAAGTATACATATGTAACAAACCTGCATGTTATGCACATGTACCCTAGAACTTAAAGTATAATAATAAAAAAAAAAAAAAAGAAATTTCACTCTTGAAAAAAAAAAAAAAAAAGACTTGTTTTGTGACCTAACATATGATCTATCCTTGAGAATGATCCATGTGCTAAAAGAAGAATGTATATTCAGCAGCCGTTGGGTGAAATGTTCCATAAAATATTTATTAGGTCTATTTTGTTTATAGTGAAGACTAAGTCCAATGTTTCTTTGTTGACTTTCTGTCTGGATTATCTGTCCAATGCTGAAAGTAGGCTGTTGGAGTCTCCAGCTATTTTTGTACTGAGATCCATATCTCTCTTTAATTCTAGCAATATTTGCTTTATATATCTGAGTGGTCCAGTTTTGAGTGAATATATATTTTAAATTGTTATATCCTCTTGCTGAATTGATCTCTTTATCATACTATAATGATCTTCTCTGTCTCTTCTTAGAGTTTTTGTCTTGAAATCAATTTTTTCTGATATAAGTATAGCTACTCCTGCTATATACATATATATTTTTGGTTTCCATTGGCATGGAATCTTTTTCCATCCTTTTATTTTCAGTCCATATGTATCTATTGGTGAAGTGTGTTTCTCATAGGCAATATACCATTGGGTTTTGTTTTTTCATCCATTCAACCACTCTATATGTTTTTATTGAAGAGTTTGATCTATTTACATTCAATGTTATTGTTGATAAGTAGGAAATTACTCCTGCCACTTTATTGTCTTGTTTTCTGGTTGTTTATTTTTTGACTTCTCTTTCTTCTTTCCTTCCTTCTTATCTTCTTTTTAGTGAAAGTAATTTTCTTTGGTAGTATGATTTAATTTCTTGCTTTTTTTGTATATGTATCCATTATATGTTACTTAATTTAGGTCACCATGAGACTTGAAAATACTATCTTGTAACCTATTATTTAAACTAATTATAACTTAACACCGACCACAAACATACAAAAAGAAAACTAATAAAAACCTTACACTTTAACTCCATCCCCTGACTTTATTATTTTTCCTTCACCACTTTAAATCTATCATGCCCTCTCCTTGCCTGAAAAGTTTCCATTGAAAAGTCTGCCAGACATAGTAAAGCTCTATTGCATGTTATTTTTTTTCTCTTGCTGCTTTTAGGTTCCCTTCTTCATCCTTAACCTTTGAAAGTTCGATTATTCAGTGCTTTCAGGTAGCCTTTTTTGGGTCAAATCTGCTTGGTGTTCTCTAACCTTTTATTTGAATGTTGAGATCTTTCTCTAGATTTGGGAAGTTATCTGATATTATCTCTTTAAATAAACTTTCTACCCCTTTCTCTTTCTCTACCTCCTCTTTAAGGCCAATAACTCTTACATTTGTCCTTTGCAGGATATTTTCTAGATCTTGTAGTTGTGCTTCACTCTTTTTTATTCCTTTTTCTTTTATCTCAACTGACCATGTATTTTCAAATAGCCTGTCTTCTCAAATAGCTGGTGATGCCAGGTAGGTCTGTGTGCTTCCCTTCAGAGCCAGGTTTGTGCACTTCCCTTCAGAGCTGCGTGTAGGTGCACTTCCCTTCAGGCCCCAAGTGTGTCCAGAGATACTCACTAATTATTTATTTGCTTGACTAGTTCTGCTATTAAGAGGCTCTGATGCATTCTTCAGTATGTCAATAGCATTTTTAACTCTAGAATTTCTGCTTGATTCTTTTTAATCATTTCTATATCATTGTTAAATTTATCTGACAGAATTCTGAATTCCTTCTCTGTGTTATTTTGAATTTCTCTGAGTTTCCTCAAAACAGTTATTTTGAATTCTCTGTCTGAAAGGTCACATATCTCTCTTTCTCTGGGATTGGTCTCTGGTGCCTTATTTAGTTTGCTTAGTGAGGTCATGTTTTCCTGGATAGTCTTGATGCTTTTAGATATTTGTCAGTGTCTGGGCATTGAAGAGTTAGGTATTTATTGTAGTCTTCAACGTCTGGGCTTGTTTGTGCCCATCCTTCTTGGGAAGGCTTTCCAGCTACTCAAAGGGACTTGGACCTCAAGTCCAATAACAATGTGGTTTTGCAGACTCATAGATATACTGCTTTGGTGGTCTTGGATAAGTTGCAGAATTCTCTAAATTACCAAGCAGAGACTCTTGTCTTTTCCTTACTTTCTCCCAAAGGGAGTCTCTTCCTCTATGCTGAGTTGCCTGGAACTGGGAGTGTAGTGATATAAGCACCCCTGTGGCCACCACCACTGGAACTGTACTGGATCAGACCTGAAGGCAGCATAGAACTGTGTCCTGCCCAAGGCTCACTGTAACCACTACTTCGTTACTATCTATGTTCACTCAAGGACCTATGGCTCTATCATCAGAAGGTGGTAAAGCCAGCCAGGTTTGTGTACTGCCCTTTAGGGCTGTAAGTTCCCCCAGGTCACAGGTGGGTTCAGAGATCCTATCTGGGAGCCAGAGATTGCAGTCAAAAACCTTATAAATTTGCCTGACATTCTATTCTGTTACAGTTAAGCTGGTACTCAACCACAATACAAAGTCCTGCCTGCTCTTCCCATCCCTTTCCACAGTCAGAGAAGATTCTCCCTGTGGCCTCCATCATCACTTGCCCTCGGAGGGTTCTGCCAGGCCAATCACTGATGTTCACTTTAAAGCCCAATGGCTCTTCAGTCAGCTGTGGTGAATGTTATGAGGCCTGGGACTCACCCTTTAGGGTAGTGGACTCCCCTCTGCCCCAGGGGAGGTCCAAGAGCCTAGGCTTAGACTTGGGGGCCCCAAGAGCCTGATTGTTGCTCTATCCCACTGTGGCCAAGCTGGTACTTAAGGTGCAAGACAAAGTCTCCTTTACTTTTCCCTCTGCTTTTCTCAAACAGAAAGAGTGTCTCCCTGCAGCCACAATAGCTGGGAATATGCTGGTCACTCCCGAAGTCAGCATGTCTTAGAGCCCAAGGCCCACAGCATAATCCCTGGGTATTGCTGCTTGTTATTCAGGGGCCAAGGACTCTTTAGTCAGCAGGTGAAGAATCCTGCCATGACTGGGTCTTTCCCTTCAAGGCAGCATGTTTTCTTTTCATCCAGAATGTGTCTAGAAATGCCATCCATGAGTGAGGGCCTGGAATGGGGGCCTCAAAACTCTGCCCAGGGACCAATCCTACTGTGGCTAAGCTGGTGTCCAAGATGCAAGACAAAGTCCTCTTTACTCTTTAGTCTGCTCTCCGTAAGCAGAAGGAAGGAGTTACTTTAGTTGCTGCAAGGTGCACTGCCTGGGGTTGGGGGAGGGATGGCATAATCACTCCCTTAGTTGCCCTAGCTAGTGTCCCTCTAGGTCACATGTCAGCCTAGTCCACTGGCTTGAAGCCCAGACTAGCACTAGGAGTAGCCTAGGAATTGCAGTCCTTGTGTCCTAGGCTGCCTTTCAAGTTTACCTAGGACCACAGAGCCCTTTGGCCCATAGTGGCGAGGCTTGTGGAGAAACTCAAATTATGACTGTTGGGATGAGCAATTCCCTTCTGGCTAGGGCTGGTCCAAATGCTCTCTCTATGAGCAGGTGCTGGCTGAGCCCAGCATGGCTTTATTCTCCACTGTGACGAGGCAGCACTGAGTTCAACGTAAAATCCCCCAGTCATTGTACTCTCCCTCTCCCAAGAGGATAGGTTCTCTCTCTCTGCGCAGTGCAGCCACTGCTGGGGGATAAGGAAGTGGTATCGGTGATTCAAGCCTGTCTCTCGTACCTACCCTGTTCAATGTCTTTTTCAGTGACATGAAGTTAAAACCGCACACTTGATTTCAGGTGATTGCTCACCTGATTTTTGGTTCTTGTGATAGCGCTTTTCTGTGTGCAGATAGTTGTTAAAATGTAGTGTTCCTGTGGGGGAGACTAATGGTGCAGGCTTCTATTCTACCATCTTGATCCATTCACAGAAATGTCTAATTTTAAATGTCTCAGTAGCCACATTTTTTCAAAGTAAAAAATACATGAAGCTAACAATAAAACTATATTTTATTTGAACCAATATATCAAAGGTATTATCCTTTCAACTAGTAAAAACTATTTGAAAATTAATGACATATTTTGCAATTTTTTACTAAGCTTTGAATTCTATTATATCATATATATATATACACACATACATACATATACATACATATAAAACACATCTCATTTGAACTAGCCTTCTTCCAAATGCTCAATAGCCAAATGTGGTTAGTAGCTACTATATTGGATAGCAAAGCAGTAGATTAGGTTGACCTTTTAGGTCATTGTAAAGTTTGGAATTTAAATAGAATGAGAATCTGTTGAGTGAGTTTCAGTGAAGAGTAATAACATATAAATTATCCACTGGTAATTGTATAGATTCTTTTTTATAAATTTCAAATATAAGAAAAATAGAAAATACTTGGTATGGTAAATAAACCTAACATTTTTGCCCCTATATATAATCAATTATACTGTGCCACTTATTAGAAATAATAGAATATATGTGGAAACTAACCAATTGTCACCATCTCACCACTGGCATCCTGGTCAAATCTACCATTGCCTCTAGTCTAAATCATAGATGTGCCTCACCACTGCCCTCTTTCCCCTCTGCAGTCTATTCTCAATACAGCAGTCAGAATGATGTTATTAAGATCTAAATAGGATAATAAAAACCATCAATGACTCCCCACCTACATCTCTGTGTGTCCCACTGAGGTCCTACCTGCCCTGGCCTCCTGTTACAACCTTGACTTCAGCTTATACTGGTTACACCCTTGCTTATTCTTCCTCAGCCTTTCTGATCTTGTTCTGAGAACACACTATTCTTCTGTCTCAGAGCTTTGCCCTTGTTCTCTTTCCCTAGATACACAAGACTCTTGCCCTCACCTCGTTTTGTTCTTTGCTACAACATCACATTTTTCAGTGGTGCGTTGCTGACCACCTGATATAAAATTGTACCCACTCCACTCCTGCTTTATCTTTCTGCATATAGTTTATTATCTGAAATATTATATATTTTTAGTTTTTTATTTTGTTTAAGACTCTGTCCTCTCATAGGAATATAAACTCAGGCCAAGGATATTTTCGAGTTCTTTATATAGAAATAATAAATATTTTTAATAAGGTATTATTTTATCAATGTCTCTCATCCCCACTATGTTCTAAACCTCCATGAGGAAAGGGCCATGTCATGTTTTTGCTCACAAATGTATTTCCAAGGACTAGTGCTTAAAAAATATGAATTTATTTTGTGAAAACTCAATAAATATGTATTAAATAAATACACTCATCCCTCCATAGTAGGTATTACAAAGAAAAGAATCAGTATTTTATGATCGTTGCAAACAATTGCACTATAAGAGCAACAGTACTATAAATGGGAATTAAATTGGCTCTAGCACCTAAAAGGTGATTGTGGTTCATTTATGTCAGCTGTTCATTGCTTTGATTAGAAAGGATGAATCTGAGAAATATTAAGTTGGATTTTCTATATTTTTCTACAATTTTGGAAGGCCTATTTCAAGCTTATGAAAATGAAGGTAGTCTCATAGATCACCATCATTCGCTCAGATGCAAAGAATGTATTATGAAACAGGAAGAAAGTGAATACCCCAGGAAAATATGCTCAACTGACTATTAACTATTACTATCTAGACAAGTGAATGATTTTCTTAAAACTGAGGGTATCGCTATACTTTCTTTTTTATTTGTACCTAAATCTGTTGTATCTCAATGTTTAACTAGTTTAAAATGCAGCCAAAGTAATCTTCTAAGGAGATTCAAATTTATTTATGATTCATGACACTTTGTCACATAATGAATTTTTCAGGAGAACTGAAAACAATCAAAGATTTAATGATGTGCCCTGTTTCTCTGCCAGTGGCATTAGGACATACATATTGGGTAATTTTTTCCAAGTGTGGGAAGGGATTTGCACTTTTCCATTCACATTGCATTTTGCTTTCAGATAATAATAGGCATTAGTAAAGAGGTTGGCTGAGGTTAAGAGTGCAAGCATGACTAAATAATGTGGCACACACGGGAACGGAATTCATGAATGTGACTTCATTCATATGGTGCGTGAATCACCCCAATTAAACAACCACAGTTAATTAAAGATCTACATCTTTCTAACACTCACACACCTCTAACTTACAAATCAATCCATTCATTGTCTCTCTGCATCACTGAAACACTTTAGGTTATGAACGGGTTTCATTAACAGACAATATCATAAAATAGACATAAAAATAATGTCATGTAGTTTTTTAATTTACTCAGAACAAAAGCATGCAAAGAAAATAGTTGCCTTGCCAAATTGACAATTTCATGAATGACCAGAACAGTAACATTAATACAAAGAGCAGCATGATCTGATTGACTTGAAGAAGAAGCATAGTGCAATAGAAAAGCAAACTGGGTTTCAGATCTTGAGGGTTCAGTTCCTGGCTCTGCCTCTTACTGCCATGTGACACCTGGGCCACTTGGCTTCTATCAGCCATAATTTCCTTATCGAACAAAGTAGAGTAATGATATTACCATTAGAAGTAAATGACCTTATCAATATTAAGTGCCTGGTATATAGTAGTCACTCAATACATTTTATTATTATAGACATATTACTCTGGTAGCTGTTTTAAGTACAGATTTAAAAAGATCAAGAATGGAAGAAGAGGAACTAGTAAGAGGGTCATTGTAGTAATCCTGGTCTGAAAAGATGACACACCCCACTCCCCCCAAAAAAAACAGATTTGAGAGACATTGAAGAGACAGAATTGACTGGCTTGTGGTGGCAGGAGTGCTGGGGGTAGTGAAATGCACGGAAAAATCTAGAGTGGCTTTCATGATGAGGATATTCTATAGATTTCTGGAAGATAAGGTGACAAAGCCAGTGAAGGCTATATAAAATATTGTATTTCTTTTTTAAGTGTTAATTTATCACTATTATTATTATACTTTAAGCTTTAGGGTTCACGTGCACCATGTGCAGGTTTGATACACAGGTATACACGTGCCATGTTGGCTTGACGCACCCATCAACTCATCATTTATATTAGGTATTTCTCCTAATGCTATCCCTCCCCCAGGCCCCCACCGCCAGAAGGCCTTGGTGTGCGATGTTCCCCAACCTGTGTCCAAGTAATCTCATTGTTCAATTCCCACTTATGAGTGAGAACATGCGGTGTTTGGTTTTCTGTCCTTGTGATAGTTTGCTGAGAATGATGGAGCCCACTTGATCATGGTGGATAAGCTTTTTGATGTGCTGCTGGATTCAGTTTGCCAGTATTTTATTGAGGATTTTTGCATCAATGTTCATCAGAGATATTGATCTAAAAGTCTCTTTTTTTGTGGTGTCTTCACCAGGCTTTGGTATCAGGATATGTTGGCCTCATAAAATGAGTTAGGGGGGATTCCCTCTTTTTCTATTGATTGGAATAGTTTCAGAAGGAATGGTACCAGCTCCTCCTTGTACCTCTGGTAGAATTCAGCTGTGAATCCATCTGGTCCTGGGCTTCTTTTGGTTGGTAGGCTATTAATTATTGCCTCAAATTCAGAGCCTGCTATTGGTCTATTCAGGGAATCAACTTCTTCCTGGTTTAGTCTTGGGAGAGTGTAAGTGTCCAGGAAATTATCCATTTATTCTAGATTTTCTAGTTGATTTGCATAGAGGTGGGCTTCATCCCTGGGATCCAAGGCTGGTTCAACATACGCAAATCAATAAACATAATCCAGCATATAAACAAAACCAAAGACAAAAACCACATGATTATCTCAATAGATGCAGAAAAGGCCTTTGACAAAATTCAACAGCCCTTCATGCTAAAAACTCGCAATAAATTTGGTATTGATGGAACGTATCTCAAAATAATAAGAGCTATTTATGACAAACACACAGCCAATATCATATTGAATGGGCAAAAACTGGAAGCATTCCCTTTGAAAACTGCCAAAAGATAGGGATGCCGTCTCTCACCACTCCTATTCAACATAGTGTTGGAAGTTCTGGCTAGGGCAATCAGGCAAGAGAAAGAAATCAAGCGTATTCAGTTAGGAAAAGAAGAAGTCAAATTGTCCCTCTTTGCAGATGACATGAATGTATATTTAGAAAACCACATCATCTCATCCCAAAATCTCCTTAAGCTGATAAGCAACTTCGGCAAAGTCTCAGGATACAAAATTAATGTGCAAAAATCACAAGCATTCTTATACACCAGTAACAGACAAACAGAGAGCCAAATCAGGAATGAACTTCCATTCACAATTGCTTCAAAGAGAATAAAATACCTAGAAATTCAACTTACAAAGGATGTAAAGGACCTCTTCAAGGAGAACTACAAACCACTGCTCAGTGAAATAAAGGAGCATACAAACAAATGGAAGAACATACCATGCTCATGGATAGGAAGAATCAATATCGTGAAAATGGCCATACTGCCCAAGGTAATTTATAGATTCAATGCCATCCCCATCAAGCTACCAATGACTTTCTTCACAGAATTGGAAAAAACTGCTTTAAAGTTCATATGGAACCAAAAAAGACCCCACATTGCCAAGACAATCCTAAGTTAAAAGAACAAAGCTGGAGGCACCACACTACCTGACTTCAAACTATACTACAAGGCTACAGTAACCAAAACAGCATAGTACTGGTACCAAAACAGAGATATAGACCAATGGAACAGAACAGAGTCCTCAGAAGTAATACCACACATCTACAGCCATCTGATCTTTGACAAACCTGACAAAAACAAGAAATGGGGAAAGGATTCCCTATTTAATAAATGGTGCTGGGAAAATTGGCTAGCCATAAGTAGAAAGCTGAAACTGGATCCTTTCCTTATTCCTTATACGAAAATTAATTCAAGATGGATTAGAGACTTAAATGTTAGACCTAATACCATAAAAACCCTAGAAGAAAACCTAGGTAATACCATTCAGGATATAGGCATGGGCAAGGACTTCATGTCTAAAACACCAAAAGCAACAGCAACAAAAGCCAAAATCGACAAATGGGATCTAATTAAACTAAAGAGCTTCTGCACAGCAAAAGAAACTACCATCAGAGTGAACAGACAACCTACAGAATGGGAGAAAATTTTTGCAATCTACTCACCTGACAAAGGGCTAATATCCAGAACCTACAAAGAACTCAATCAAATTTACAAGAAAAAAAAAAAAAAACCATCAAAAAGTGGGCAAAGGATATGAAAAGACAGTTCTCAAAAGAAGACATTCATACAGCCAACAGACACATGAAAAAAAGCTCATCATCACTGGCCATCAGAGAAATGCAAATAAAAACCACAGTGAGATAGCATCTCACACCAGTTAGAATGGCAATCATTAAAAAGTCAAGAAGCAACAGGTGCCAGAGAGGATGTGGAGAAATAGGAACACTTTTACACTGTTGGTGCGATTGTAAACTAGTTCAACCATTATGGAAAACAGTATGGCGATTCCTCAAGGATCTAGAAGTAGAAATACCATATGACCCAGTCATGCCATTACTGGGTATATACCCAAAGGATTATAAATCATGCTGCTATACAGACACATGCACACGTATGTTTATTGAGGCACTATTCACAATAGTAAAGACTTGGAATCAACTCAAATGTCCATCAGTGACAGACTGGATTAAGAAAATGTGGCACGTATACACCATGGAATACTATGCAGCCATAAAATGGGATGAGTTTGTGTCCTTTGTAGGGACATGGATGCAGCTAGAAACCATTATTCTCAGCAAACTATCATAAGAAGAGAAAACCAAACACCACATGTTCTCACTCATAGGTGGGAATTGAACAATGAGAACACTTGGACACAGGAAGGGAACATCACACTCCAGGGCCTATTATGGGGAAGGGGGAGGGGAAAGGGATGGTATTGGGAGTTATACCTGATGTAAATGACGAGTTGATGGGTGCTGACGAGTTGATGGGTGCAACACACCAACGTGGCACAAGTATACATATGTAACAAACCTGCACATTGTGTACATGTACCCTAGAACTTAAAGTATAATAAAAATAAATAAATAAATACATTAAATAAAAATACAAAAATACAAATATACAAAAAAAAAAAAAAAGAGAATGATGGTTTCCAGCTTCATCCATGTTCCTGCAAAGGACATGAACTCATCCTTTTTTATGGCTGCATAGTGTTCCATGGTGTAAATGTGTCACATTTTCTTTTTTGTTGTTGTTTTGAGACGGAGTCTCGCTCTGTGGCCCAGGCTGGAGTGCAGTGGCCAGATCTCAGCTCACTGCAAGCTCCGCCCCCCGGGTTTACGGCATTCTCCTGTCTCAGCCTCCCGAGTAGCTGGGACTACAGGTGCCGCCACCTCGCCTGGCTAGTTTTTTGTATTTTTTAGTAAAGACGGGGTTTCACTGTGTTAGCCAGGATGGTCTCAATCTCCTGACCTCGTGATCCACCCGTCTCGGCCTCCCAAAGTGCTGGGATTACAGGCTTGAGCCACCACGCCCGGCCAATGTGTCACATTTTCTTAATCCAATCTATCATTGATGGACATTTGGGTTGGTTCCAAGTCTTTGCTATTGTGAATGGTGCCGCATAAACATACATGTGCATGTGTGTTTATAGTAGCATGATTATAATCCTTTGGGTATATACCCAGTAATGGGATTGCTGAGTCAAATGATAATTCTAGTTCTAGATCCTTGAGGAATCGCCACACTGTCTTCCACAATGGTTGAATCAATTTACACTCCCACCAACAGTGTAAAAGCGTTCCTATTTCTCCACATCCTCTCCAGCATCTATTGTTTCCTGACTTTTTAATGATGGCCTTCTAACTGTCATGAGATGGTATCTCATTGTGATTTTGATTTGTATTTCTCTGATAACCAATGATGATGAGCATTTTTTCATGTCTCTGGTGGCTGCATAGATGTCTTCTTTTGAGAAGTGTCTGTTCATATCCTTTGCCCAATTTTTGATGGGGCTGTTTTTTTCTTGTAAATTTGTTTAAGTTCTTTGTAGATTCTGGATATTAGTCCTTTGTCAGATGGGTTGATTGCAAAACTTATCTCCCATTCTGTAGGTTGCCTGTTCACTCTGATGATAGTTTCTTTTCCTGTGCAGAAGCTCTTTAGTTTTATTAAATCCCATTTGTTTATTTTGCCTTTTGTTGCCATTGCTTTTGGTGTTTTAGTCATGATGTCTTTGCCCATGCCTATGTCCTGAATGGTATTGCCCGGGTTTTCTTCTAGGATTTTTATGGTCCTAGGTCTTATGTTTAAGTCTTTGATCCATCTTGAATTGATTTTTGTATAAGGTGTAAGGAAGAGGTCCAGTTTCAGGTTTCCACAATTGTTAGCCAGTTTTCCCAACACCATTTATTAAATAGGGAGTCTTTTTCCCATTGCTTGTGTGTGTCAGGTTTGACAAAGATCAGATGGTTGTAGATGTGTGGTGTTATTTCTGAGGCTTCCATTCGGTTTCATTGGTCTATATATCTGTTTTGGTAACAGTACCATGCTGTTTCGGTTACTGTAGTCTTGTAGTAAAGTCTGAAGTCAGGTAGCATGATGCCTCCAGCTTTGTTCTTCTTGCCCAGGATTGTCTTGACTACATGGGCTCTTTTTTGGTTCCATATGAAGTTTAAAATAGTTTTTTCCAATTCTGTGAAGAAAGTCATTGGTAGCTTGACGGGGATAGTACTGAATCTGTAAATTACTTTGTGCAGTAAGGCCATTTTCACGATATTGATTCTTCCTATCCATGAGCATGGAATGTTTATCCATTTGTTTGTGTCCTCTCTTATTTCCTTGAGCAGTGGTTTGCAGTTCTCCTTAAAGAGGTCCTTCACATCCCTTGTTAGTTGGATTCCTAGGTATTTTATTTTCTTTGTAGCAATTGTGAATGGGAGTTCACTCATGATTTGGCTCTCTGTTTGTCTGTTATTGGTGTATAGGAATGCTTTTGATTTTTGCACATTGACTTTGTATCCTGAGACTTTGTTGAAGTTGCTTATCAGCTTGAGGAGATTTTGGGCTGAGACGATGGGGTTTTCTAAATGTACAATCTACAATCATGTCATCCTCAGAGACAATTTTACTTCCTCTTTTCTAATTGTATATACTTTATTTCTTTCTCATGCCTGACTGCCCTGGCCAGAACTTCCAATACTGTGTTGAATAGGAGTGATGTGAGAGAGCATCCTTGTCTTCTGCTGGTTTTCAAAGGGAATGCTTCCAGTTTTTGCCCGTTCAGTATGATATTGGCTTCTCTCACTTTATTTCATTAATTTGATCTTCAATCACTGATACTCTTTCTTCCACTTGATCAAATCGGCTATTGAAGCTTGTGTATGCTTCACAAAGTTCTCATACTGTGGTTTTCAGCTCCATCAAGTAATTTAAGCTCTTCTCTACACTAGTTATTCTAGTTAGCCATTTGTCTAACCATTTTTCAAGACTTTTAGCTTCCTTGCAATGGGTTAGAACATGCTCCTTTAGCTCACAGAAGTTTTTTATTACTGACCTTCTGAAGCCTACATCTGTCAGCTCGTCAAACTCATTCTCTGTCCAGTTTTGTTTCATTGCTGGCAAGGAGTTGTGATCCTTTGGAGGAGAAGAGGCATTCTGGCTTTTGGAATTTTCAGCCTTTCTGCTCTGGTTTCTCCCCACTTTGTGGTTTTATCTACCTTTGATCTTTGATGTTAGTGACCTACAAATGGGGTTTTGTGGTGTGAATGTACTTTTTATTGATGTTGATGCTATTCCTTTCTGTTTGTTAGTTTTCCTTCTAAAAGACAGGTCCCTCAGCTGCAGGTCTGTTGGAGTTTGCCGGAGGTCCACTCCAGACCCTGTTTGCCTAGGTATTACCAGTGGAGGCTGCAGAACGACAAATATTGCTGTCTGATCCTTCCTCTGGAAACTTTGTCCCAGAGGGGCACCTGCCTGTATGAGGTGTCTGTCAGCCCATACTGGGAGGTGTCTCCCAGTTGGGCTACACAGGTGTCAGCGACCCACTTGAGGAGGCAGTTTGTCCATTATAGGAGCTCAAATGCCATGCTGGGAGAACCACATCTCTCTTCAGAGCTGTCAGGCAGGGACGTTTAAGTCTGGAGATACTGTCTGCTGCCTTTTGTTCAGATATGCCCTGCCCCCAGATGTGGAATCTAGTGAGGCAATAGGCCTTGCTAAACTTGTGGTGAGCTCCACCCAGTTCAAGCTTCCCTGCCACTTTATTTACACTGTGAGCATAGAACCACCTGCTCAAGCCTCAGCAATGGCAGACGCCCCTCCCCCACTAAACTCCCACATCCCAGATCGATTTCAGACTGCTGTGCTAGCAGCTAGCAAGGTTCCAGGGGCATGAGACCCACTGAGCCAGGCATGGGAGGGGATCTCCTGGTCTGGCAGTTGCGAAGACTGTGGGAAAAGCAGAGTATTTGGGCAGGAGTGTACCGCTCCTCCAGGTACAGTCACTCACGGCTTCCCTTGGCTAGGAAAGGGAAATCCCCTGACCCCTTGCTCTTCCTGGGTGAGGCAATGCCCTGCCCTGCTTTGGCTCACCCTCTGTGGACTGCACCCACTGTCCAACCAGTCCCAATGAGATGAACCAGGTACCTCAGTTGGAAATGCACAAATCACCCATCTTCTGTGTAGATCTCGCTGGCAGCTGTAGACTGGAGCTGTTCCTGGGGACTTTTGTGTTCCTCAACAGACTCTGAAAACTTTCTGGTCAATTTGAAGCTGGAAGACTCAATTTTGAACCACTCTCAGGCAGAAGAGAAGAGTCACTATCCATTGTGATCGAAAGAATACCTGTTGGCAGACGAGCCACACGCCTCTGGTACAGACTTCCGTGGCGACCTCCATGGGCAAGCCTATGCACTAGGTGCCCAGCATGCCCTCAGGAGTGGCTGAGGCTGCTGGCTGTCACAGGGCAGGGTGGTGGGAAGCCTGGAGCTGGCGGGAGGAGCACACCCAGGCAGGACTGCCCCAAGCCTGAGCGAGAGCTACATTAAATATTGTATTTATGTTAAAACCCACTGTTCTTAGACTCTGGGCTCCAAGTCTCTGGGAAGTAGATTTATCCTAAGAGATATGTAAATCTATATGAACTCCAACCTATATTTTTAAATAAAATCAATATGATTCCCCTTGCATATTTTACCACTTTCTTTCTAATTCATGTCAATGTTCCACTGATTAATAAATTACAAATTCTTACACAGAAATTTATAAAATTTTATATATAAATTTATACAATTTATAGCCTTTTATTATTACTTACATGTTTAATTGCCAAGTATTCTAAGTCATGTTTTGGTAGATGGGCTAGAATACAACCCTTTCTTTATATTTTCTTTAAGAAATGTCCTTATTCTAGAAAATAATGATAATTAGTGCATACCCAGTTCTTGATAACTACTTTGTAATTTCAGAAATTTTTCTAATTATTTGAGATTTAATGAATACAGTCATAATGGAGAATTGAGAAGGATGCCATGGAATATTCTGCTGCATCTAAACAATGTCATGTTTGTTTGGTAATTGTTTTTCTTTGCACCGATTATTTTAGTTGCTGTGGCTGTTCCCATAAATATTTGTACACAGCTGGACGTAATTCTGCAGTGCTTATTTCCCTGTTAAAACCCCTACTCCACCCAAACAACTTCCAACAAGTACTTGAGTAGAGATTCTTCCAGGTAATTGCAATAAAATCTGTATTCCCCTGTGAAAGGACTTAGCTTGATGAGTTAAGAGGAAGCTAACATTAATCTGGAAACAGAGAGAAATGCTAAATAGAGAGATGAGTTGTAAACACTGCCTGCATGCCATTTTGACACACCCGAGACATTAGTCATTGGGTCTGCATTTTCATTTAGGTTGTACATAGCAAAGCAAAGTTGGTATTATTCAAGTCAACAAGGACATGGGGAAATAATTGCTACTGGCTCATTTTTCACCACCAACCCATTTCACAGCCTATTTAATAGCTCTTCAAAAAATGAATTAAGAAAAAATATTCAACAATTACTTTAATGGGATGACAGTTTTACTTTTATTTTGTTTTTTCCTGGAACCCCAAGATAATAATTTCTTTCTAGCTTAGGTAAGTCAATTAGACTGTGCATCTCCCTTCCCCACCCACACCATCACCACCACCACCATGACCCTACACACACACACACACACACACACACACACACACACACAGAGAGGTACCACACTCACTTTTTTACTTAGAAATATATTGATACAGTTTAATCATTTTAAGGCATTTTTTCCACATGGTATATATTGTCAGCTCTATAGCTGTGCTTTTCAAAACCAAGGTCAATGTTTTCAAGGCTGTGGCTTTGTGCTCTTGGTGAAAATAGTAGAGATGAAGTTGAGGCAAGGTCTGACTATTCCACCAGAGGCATAAGAAATAGCAGAAGCCCTAAGTATGGCAGAAATCTTAGAGGACTAAGACTTATAAGGCCAGGTTTAAATGCAACTATACCACAACTGCCGCCTAATCTGAGGCCGGTCATATTGGTAACCTGGGCCTCTGATTACTAACACAAAATGAAAGGTTAACACTACATGATATCTATGGTCTCTTGCAGCTATTGAATTCATTGCATTTCTGAGCTGCTTGCCCATTCACTGAAGGTCCTGCACTTTTGGTATTTTTCCAAACAGGAGACAGCCAGGCTCAGCACCATCCTGGTCCTAAAAAACTGCCTATACCTTACTTTAAAAATACATGTTTAGGGTGGGCTACAGGCAAAAGACAAAAAATTAAAAATTAAAAATAAAATAAAATAAATATGCATGTTTAGATCCTCTTGCATTTGCTTTACAATATGATAAGAACCTAATGCAAACAAATATGTGTAAAAAATGCACATAAAATTGTGAGTAGAATAGTTACATATGTATGCCATATCAAAAACCCTGATTGACTCAACAGAACCAGTGCAATTCCTGGAATATTTATTGAGGGGAAAATTGGAATAAATGACTCATTAAATCAAAAGTACTAGAGAGTTTAAACCAGAGCAGTTACCAAAGTGTGTTCCACAAGATGTTAAATGTGTTCCTGTGTCCCTGTTTGAAACAAAAAGGAAAGGGTAGTTATTGTGGTCAAGTTAGTTTGGAAATGGGTCAGTTAAATAAGTTAAGCAAAAACTTTTTGCTGCAGCGCCTCTGAAAACAAGGTAGAAAGCCAAGCTCACTGACCATGGAATCTTTCTTTCCCAGAATACCTTATGGGGATCACTGTTTTAAAAAAAAAAAAAAAAAAAAAAAAAAAAAAAAAAAAAAAAAACCTATACCGTTTACTGCCTGAGATAAATTAGAGAAATGAATACATTGAAAAAAACATGTCCACTTGCTCTTTGATATGCATTAATAAATTGACATATCATCTTTAAGAGATACAATCAAATGTGACATCTGCTTTAGATTTTATTCAGCCAATAATGAAATTTTTTCAAAATGACATTTGTCAAATGTCTAAACAGCTCTTAAAATCCCTCCAATTATATTCCAACACAAATATGTTCTGTGTACCTTTTGAAAGTGGGCTTTAATATTTATGAACTGATGAGGGGAATAGAAATGGAAGAAAACGATTTTTTTAAAGTGATCTATGTTTGTCTTCCATGGAACCTTTTTCCATCTTTTCAAAAAGAATTCCCTTGGCCAATTCTGGCATCTCTCAGGAAACTACAAGCCAGGGTAAAGCAGGAGCCTGTTGTAACACTTCATTCTTATGCATCATTTAAAAGGCATGCACTCTTTGTGTGATTTCAATAACACTGGACATATTGAGAATGGGGGTTATGTTAGGACCCCATAAATGATGCTTCATCTCATCATTTAAGTTTGATAAACAAAGGAACCCTGTGAAAGAGAGAAGTTATATTTTAGAATGAAGTATCCCAATTTTTCAATAAGTTGAAGAAAACTTCAAGCCTACGATCAAAAAGACAAGAAAATGTCTATAAAATAACACCCTTACTTTAAAAAAATTCAGAATTTTTTTTTTTTTTTTTTTTTTTTTTTTGCAGAAGTGATATTTGGGAAGGCCGTCTCTGATCTGTTAGTGTATGAAGTACTTCTATAAAAATGAGAGAGACTTCTAAGACCCCAACTAAAGGAAAAGTCTCAGAGTTACCATAATATAGATTTTATTAGGGGGTATTTTGGGGTATAGTATGTCAGTTTAAGCCTAAAGAACTACCTGTGATTGGTAGGGCTATAAGGTGTTCCTCCTAGGGATTATTAGAGAAGAGACCGAAAATCCTTCTGGGTAAAACTATAGCAAAATTGAATTGAGACACACAGGTTTGGTTCAAGGACTACAAAATCAAAGGCAAGACAAAATTATTGGGTAGTACAATGTCAGTCACTCATATTCCCCTTACTTCAGAACTTGCAGATTCATGGCCAAATACCAGAATAGTCTTGACCAAATACCAGAAGGGCATTGACTGAAGAACAAGTATAATCAAGAGCGACCAGGACAGATATACAGAACACAACACAACTACAGCGCTGGGGCTAATCTCATCCCCCACAGCAGGAGATACTGGTGACTAATGCTAAGACTTCGTTGACACATTTGGCAGTCAGCACTAGCAGCCTGGGAACAGACACTGTTCCTTCTAGAATCATCTCCATAGGATGGCACTGGCAGCAAAGCTGCTGTTTTTTTATACCAGAAGGCAGGAGACATATTACACTGGCATAAGATAAGAGAGAGAGAGAAAATCGAGCATAGGATGTCACTGGGTAGTTAAAAGTCTAAATTTTCTGATTGTAGATGACATACATCTTAAGAATGCTATAATTATTTAATAAAAATGTAAGAGTAATCCAGAGTTCTCACATGGTGAATAGGAGCATGGCCAGAGAAACACCAGTTTGCAGCAATCATAATGTTCTATTTTTATCCCCATGCTGGTGTGGCCTGAGAATCAAGAATTACATAAGAAAGGATTGCATAATATTGAAACTGCTTGTATTGGAATGAAGTGCTGGCTGGCCATGGTAGTCTTTATAAACAATGGAAAATCTCTTTTAATCAAATTGGCTTAGGTTTGGTCCATTGTAAGAGGTTGTGAATCTGATAACCTGTCAAGGTCATCTCCCTAATCACCATGAATGTCCTCAAGAATACTGCATTATTTTCATCTAATTTCCAAAGATTAGTGCACTTTGGCTTATTCTTAGTTAAGATTTATTATTTCGGAGCTGTGTATTCTAGAGTGTAATTTTAAAAATCATTCAAAACTACCATGATGATCATCTGCTTGACTATTTTTAATACCAACAAATAATTTTCATAAAGATAGTCCATATTTTTATAACATGCCAGGTTTTTTCAGTTTCTTCATTTGATTATGGGATCCTATAAGAAGAGCAGATGAGAAAAAATTTGCTGAACTGGCCACGGATAAGCAATTACCGAATGATAAAGTTGGGTCTATACAACTGACATGTCTGGGCTGCTGATTCAAGCCAGCTCACTGAACCATACCACACCACCTTCTCTTCAGCACTTTCTCCCAATCCGTGAATCACTTAGCAAACTCCAACGTTATCCATACTCACACAACCAAAAAAGCTAAAACAATGGACTTCTTTAAACTGTATTACCAAGAAGCACCAGACAGTTAAATCTTCCTAAAGGTTTAATTCTTTTAAAGTAAAAGGTACTCTTTAGACTTTGAGTTTTCAAACTTTGCTTTTTTAGTGTCTTTAATGAAATGAATGCCAACATTGGTTTATTTGTTTCTCTTCTGGATGTTCTTACAAAACACTTGGTGGAGCATTTTCTTCTCCAAGCTGTAATGCTGTTCTTTCCACAGCATAATCCAACCACCCAGCCAGAGGACAGAAAAGGTGTCCCATACAGAGTTCCAGTTACTCTGTGAATTTATGCCTCTGGCACAAGGAATAACCACATTATGCTAAAAATTTTCTACAGAGTAGAAATAGATAATAGAGAGAAGAAAGGATTTTTATGACAGATAGACAGATTGTTTCTTCCTAGAGAGGCAAATATATTGTTGATCAGTCATACAGACACACACAATGTGTCCAATCTACTTCCTCATAAAATAATTTTATTAGTCTCAATCAAAGAACCCTTCAAATGACAGGTTTTTAATGATCAACTGAAATAACTAAATCTAATATAATTCTACCTAATATTAGAAATTACAAGTGAAGAGAATGCCCATCATGCTATGATATCTGGAAATTCCCAGAGTTTGTGTTATATTTCATTAGTGTAACAATTTATACAACCCCAACACAAAAGAAACTAAATTGTCTTCTCTTTAAAAATGAAATATGCTACAAATATTTCTTTTTCTTGATATCCTCTAGCAGAGGAATAAAGTGATTCATATTAAACTCATATTAGCTTTGCATCATCACATATTTTTATTATTTTTTGCTTCTTCACTTCCCTTGTGGCTATACTTTAATATAACTTTATTGAATTTAGGGGACAGTTTTGGAAACAAGATATGATACATCCAAGAAAACCTTATATTGAATTCATCCGAAGAATGCAAGAAATGACATTCTTAAAGCCTTGCAAAGGGTGCTGTAAATCATACATGAGTCTTTGGCAATCTTCATGTTTATATTTGACAAAACTGTCTAAGCCCAAATACCCAAGATAATGAGAAGCTCCTTTGACCTATAATCTTTAAAAGACATTTCATATGAAAATATGAGCACATATTATGTACAGTATATGTGTTAAATATGCGTATGTAGATACTTGCATGCATATATATTTTTAAAACGTTATTTTCAGAGTGACCATATCTGTGATATTCCTGATCATATAGAAAATATACATTGATTCTGAACGTAGTAAAAACTCCATTATAGTGTGAAAAATCTCTTGAAAGATTTCAGATAACACCAAACATAGCAGAAATTTATTAATCATTTACCTAAGCAACAGTTAGAAAGCTAAACTTTTTATTCATTCAAAAATCCCTTTGCCTTACTTCCTAAGCCACCTAGAAGCCTAGAATTTTAGTCCTAGATTTTGAACAGATTTAATGTTTCCACTGAAAATTGGGGAAATAAATCCTGCAGGTACAATCTTTTAGAACTGGTTTTACAGGCACATGGTAATTATATGGCAGAATTTCTACCTCAGGATTAGAGAGAATATATTTTTAAAATATAGCCTCGCTTTAGACAGCAACCATCAAGGAAGGTCCGCAAGCAGAAATAGAAAAACTTTAATATCTCTTTTGCTCCCTCTGCTGGTTGGTTTCATAGAATGAAGACTGGGAGCTTTGAACTCTCCTTTTTGCCAGCCTCATTACCAGCCTCAAAAACGCTAATATATTTTAATTTTCCGGGACTTTCAGGATTTGGGTGTCAGGACTTGTCTAGTTGATTAATGCTGTAATTGAGTTGTTGGATCTCTGTTTGCTTGAATTATAAATGACTAGATAGAAGGATACCATGAATATGGAAGTTCCAATAGATTAACAGTCCAGCAGTTATTGAGCATGACTCAAAAGGGAACATATGACATTCTCGTCTTAAAGCAATATGATCTCAAGGAAGAAAAAGACACATGTATATAATATTACCCAATATTGAGGCAGTGTATAATTCAGGACTAAATTGTATGGTATCAACTGCATGTTCAAAGATTTGAAAAAATTCATAAACAAGAGACAGGAGTTGGGCTGAAACTCAAAAATGACTGTTATAGAACACAAACTCAAAGGTAATAGGAGTAGCTGTTGCAGGAGCAAGATACAGTGTCATCAATAATATGCTGATTTAAAATACAGAATATTGTGTTTTAAAAAACACTGTAATTGTGGAGTATAAATGACTTGTATCTTGAGCAGAAAGACTAAAAGATGAGCCAATCAAAAATAATAACTACAACAGCTTTTCAAGACAGAGACAGAGACAGCACAATCAGATATAAATAGAAAGATCAAAAAGTTAAAAGGCAGAGGGACAAAATTAAGTGTAGCATTGTTACTAGTTTTCTCTTTGCTTTTTGTAAGTTTGCTTGTATCTTTATGCAATCAATGTTAAGTTGTCATCAGTTTAAAATAATGGGTTATAAGATATTATTTTCAAGCCTCAGAATAATCTCAAATAAAAAACATACAACAGATACACAAAAAAATAAAAAGCAAGAAATTAAAACATAGCATCAGAGGAAACCACCTTCACTAAAAGGAAGACAGGAAGGAAAGAAAGAAGAAAGAGAAAGTCCACAAAACAACCAGGAAACAACAAATAACAAAAATCCTGACTTACCAATAATAACATTGAAAGTAAATTGACTAAACTATCCAATAAAGACATCGAGTGGCTAAACTGATTTTTTAACAAAGATCTAGTGATCTGTTGATTGCAAGAAACACACTTCACCTATAAATACAAACAGACTGAAAATAAATGGATAGAAAAAGAGATTCCACACCAATGGAAAGCATAAAAGCACAGGAGTAGCTATGCTTATATCAGACAAAAATTGATTTTAAGGCAAAAACTCCAAAAAAAGAAAACAAAGGTCATTATATAATGATAAAGTGATCAATTCAGTAAGAGGATATAACAATTTTAAATATTTATGCACCCAACACCGGAGCACCCAGATATATAAAGTGAATGTTATTAGAGATAAAGCAAGAGATAGACTTAAATACAATAATAGCTAGAGACTTCAACAGTCCTCTTTCAGCATTGGAAAGACCTCCCAGACAGAAAATCACAAAGAAACATGCGACTTAATCTGCACCTAGACCAAATGAACCTAATAGATATTTACAGAACATTTCATCCAACAGCTGCAGAATACATATTCATCTCCTCAGCACACGGATCATTCTCAAGGATAGACCATATGTTAGGTCACAAAACAAGTATTAAATCATTCCAAAAAATTGAAATTACGTCAAGTATCTTCCCTTTCCACAATGGAATAAAACTAGAAATGAGTAACAAGAGGAATTTTGGAAACTGTACAAACACATGGAAATTAAACAACATGCTCCTGAATGACTAGTGGGTCAATGAAGAAATTCAGAAGGAAGTTGAAAAACGTCTTGGAACAAATGAAAATAGGAACATAACATATTGAAACCTGTGGGATACAGCAGAAGTTGTACCAAGGGGGAGTTTATAGCTATGAGCACCTTCATCAAAAAAATAGAAAAATATCAAATAACCTAATGATGCATGTTAACCAGAAAAGCAAGAACAAACTAAACCCAAAATTAGTAAAAGAAAATAAATAATAAATATCAAAGAATAAATAAGTGATGTTGAAATGAAGAAAACAATAGAAAAATAAAAGAAACAAAAAAATGTTTTTTGCGAAGTTAAAGTCAACAAACCTTTGGTTACACCAATGAAGAAAAAAGGGAGAATATCTAAATAAAATCAGAGATGAATAAGGACACATTACAAATGATACCACAGAAATTCAAAGGATCATTAGTGGCAACTATGAACAACTATTTCCCAATGAACTGGAAAGTCTAGCAGAAATAGACAAACTCCTAGACATATACAACCTGCCAAGACTGAACCATGAAGAAATCCCAAACCTGAAGAGACCAATAACAAGTAATAAGATTGAAGCCATAGTAAAAAGTATCCCAGCAGAGAAAAGCCCTGGCCCCAGAGGTTTCACTGCTGAATTTTACCAAACATTTAAAGAAGAATTAATACCAGTACTACTCAAGTTATTTCAAAAAATAGAGGAGGAGGGAATATTTTCAAACTCATTCTATGAGGCCAGTATTATCCTGATAGCAAAACCAACAAAGACAAATTTTTAAAAGGCAACTACTGGCAAGTATTCTTGATAAACATTGATGCAAAAATCCTTAACAAAATACTAGCAAACCTAATATAACAACACATTTATAAGATGGTTCATTGTGATCAAGTAGGATTTATCTCAGGGCTGCAAGTATGGTACACCATATGACGTCAATCAATGTGATACATTGTATCAACAGAATGAAGGACAAAACCCATATGATCATTACAATTAATGCTGAAAAAGCATTTGATAAAGTTCAACATGCCTTCATGATCAAAACCATCAAAAAAGTGGCTGTAAAACAAACGTGCCTCAACACAATAGAAGCTATATTTAACAGGCCCACAGCCAGTATCAAATCAAATGTAAAAAAAAAAACCTGAAAGCCTTTCCTTTAATATCTGGAACAAGAAAAGAATGCCCATTTCACCACTGTTATTCAACATAGTACCGGAAGAAGTACTATGTCTAGTACTAGCTAGAGCAATTAGACAAGAGAAAGAAACAAAAGACAATCAAGTTGAAAACGAAGAAATCAAATTATCCTTGTTTGCAGATGATATGATCTTATATTTGGAAAAACCTAAAGACCCCACCAAAAAACTATTAGAACTAATAAACAAACTGAGTAGAAGTTGAAGGATACAAAATCAATATCTAAATATCAGTAGCATTTCTACGTGATAACAGCAAACAATCTAAAAAAGAAATCAAAAAAGTAATCCCAATTACAATAGCTACAAATAAAATAAAATACTTAGGAATTAATTGAATTAAAGAAATAAAAGATTTCTATAATGAAAACTATAAAACACTGATGAAATAAATTGAAGACACACCAAAACATGGAAAGATACATTCCATGTTCATGAATTGGAAGAATCAATATTGTTAAAATGTCCACACTACCTAAAACAATCCACAGATTATATGCAATCTCTACCAAAATATCAATGACATTCTTCACAGAAATAGAAAAAAAAATCCTTAAATTTATATGGAGCCACAAAAGACCCACAATAACCAAAGCTCCTCTAAGCAGAAAAAAACAAAACTGGGGGTGTCATATTATCTGACTTCAAATTATACCATAGAGGTATAGTAACCAAAACAGCATGGTACTCACATGAAAACAGACACATAAACCAATGGAACAAAATAGAGAGCCCAGAAGCAAATCCATACATCTACAGTGAACTCATTTTCAACAAAGATGCCAAGAATATTGGGGAAGGTCAGTGTCTTCAAAAAATGGTACCGATGGTGCTGGGAAAACTGAATATCCATATGCAGAATAATGAAACTGGACTCCTTTCTCTTGTCATACACAAAGATCAAATCCAAATGGATTAAAGACATGTCTAACACCTTAGCCTATTAAACTCTCAAAAAAAAAAAATGGGGGGAAATTCTACAGGGCATTGGACTTTGCAAAGAGCAAGGCACAGAAAGGCAAACTTTGCGTATTTTCACTTGTGTGTGGGAACTGAAAATTAAAAGAAGTGAACTTATGGAGATGGAGAGTAGAATGATTGTTACCAGAGGCTGGGAAGAATTCTAGGTGAGTGGGGAAGGTGGGATGGTTAATGGGTACCGAAATATATGTAGCTAGAATGAATAAAATATAGTATTTGACAGCACAACAGGGTGACTAAAGTCAACAATAATTTATTGTACATTGTAAAATACTAAAAGAGTATAATTGTATATGTTCATAACACAAATAAGGGATAAACACTTGAGATGATGAATACCCCATTTACTTTTATGTGGTTATTACACACTGTATGCCTGTATCAAAATATCTCATGTACCTAATATATACTCCTACTATGTACCCACAAAATTAAAATACAAATAAAAGAGAAGTCAGATAACTATTTTAAAATAAAATAAAGAATCTGCCTTTTGACTTCTCCCCACAACACTGCCTTCTTCTCATACATATAACTTCAAAACAAAGCAATAGCAATGACAGCATACTCAAACTTGACATAATGAAATTATCTGTATTCCAAATGAAAATATATGCATCCTCTTCCTCAAAGTGAATATCCACATTCAGTCACCATAATTATCTCTGAGAGATATTCAGTCCTTTTATATTTAGTGCCATCGCAAGCTAGTTTTGATATCCTGCTATTTATGGATTGCATAAAGTTAATAACCAGTAATACACTCTCTCTAAAATACTAGAGGAAGACAAGAAGACAGACATACTAGAGATTACTATGGGGCGCTTCTCAATGATGTAAATCTTTCCCTTTATTTAAGGAGCTCTGAGTCTATTATTTGATTAGGTCAGGCAGGCAAGTTGGGAGGGACCATGAATTTCCAATGTGGTGCATCACCCAAGTCACTGCCAAACCTAGAAAGTTTTTAAGTGGGACCTTAATGGGTTATTACCAGTTTCAGTTCTAGGATCCTCATGATCAGTTAGTCACTTCCAAAAGTTTTCTCAATGTCAAATTTTATTATCATCACTCTCACCCAGTTGATAATTATGAAAACCACATCACCTAGCTTGACCAATTAAGTGTTGCTGTGTGGCCTCAGTCAATATAGGATGCCACTGTATATGGTAGTATCATCCCAGCAAACATACAACAAACACTGCAGTCTTTTTCAAGAATGCTGCATTCCCCTTCTCAATGAATTTCTTAATATCTAATGAAGAAAGTGTTTCCTTTTTTATTTTTATTTTTTAAATTTCACTCTAAGTTCCAGGATACATGTGCACAACATGCAGGTTTGTTACATAGGTAAATGTGTGCCATGGTGGTTTGCTGCTCCTAACAATCCATCACCTAGGTTTTAAGCCCTGCATGCATTAGCTATTTGTCCTGATACTCTCCCTCCCCACCAACCAACAGGCCCCGTGTGTGATGTTCCCCTCCCTGTGTCAATGTATTCTCATTGTTCAGCTCGCACTCATGAGTGAGAACATATGGTGTTGGGTTTTCTGTTTCTGTGTTAGTTTGCTGAGGATGATGCTTCAGGCTTCATCCAGGTCCCTGCAAAGGACATGATCTCATTCCTTTTTATGGCTGCATAGTATTCCGCGGTGTATATGCACCACATTTTCTTTATTCAGTCTATCACTGATCGGGATTTGGGTTAGTTCCATGCCTTTGCTATTGTGAACAGTACTTCAATAAACATACGTGTACATGTATCTTTATAATAGAATGATTTCTATTCCTTATAATACCCAATAATGGGATTGCTGGGTGAAAGGTATTTCTAGTTCTAGATCCTTGAGTAATTGCCACACTGTCTTCCATAATGGTTGAACTAATTACATTCCCACCAACAGTGTAAAAGTGTTCCTACTTCTCCATAGTCTCGCTAGTATCTGTAGTTCTTGACTTTTTAATAATCTCTATTCTGACTGGCATGAGATGGTATCTCATTGTAGTTTTGATTTGCATTTCTCTAATGATGAGTGATGTTGAGCTTTTCTTCATATGTTTATTGGCCACATAAATGTCCTCTTTTGAGAAGAGTCTGTTCATACCCTTTGCACTCTTTTTCATGGGATTGCTTTTTTCTTAAAAGGAACTTAAATTTTTTAAAGTTCCCTGTAAATTCTGGATACTAGACCTTTGTCAGATGGGTAGATTGCAAAAATTTTCTCTCATTCTTTAAGTTGCCTGTTCACTCTGATGACAGTTTCTTTTGCTGTGCAGAAGCTCTTTAATTTAATTAGATCTCATTTGTCAATTTTAGCTTTTGTTGCAATTGCTTTTGGCAATTTCATCATAAAATCTTTGTCCATGCCTATGTCCTGAATGATAGAGTCTAGATTTTCTTCCAGGGTTTTTATGGTTTTGGGTTTTATGTTTAAGTCTTTAATCCATCTTGAGTTAATTTTTGTACAAAGTGTAAGGAAAGGGTCCAGTTTCAGTTTTCTGCATATGGTTAGCCAGTTTTCCCAGCACCATTTATTAAATAGTGATTCCTTTCCCCCTTGCTTGTTTTGGTCAGGTTTGTCAAACATCACATGGTTGTAGATATGTGGTCTTATTTCTGAGGTCTCTATTCTGTTTCATTGTTCTATATGTCTATTTGGTACAGTACCATGCTGTTTTGGTCACTGTAGCCTTGTAGAATATAACCACTGACCCCACAGAAGTAGAAACTACCATCAGACAATACTATAAACACCTCTAGACAAATGAACTAGAAAATCTAGAAGAAATGGATAAATTCCTGAACACATACACCCTCCCAAGACTAAACCAGGTAGAAGTCTAATCCTTGAATAGACCGATAAGAAGGTCTGAAATTGAGGTAGAATAAATAGCCTACCAAAAAAAAAAAAAAAAAATGCCCAGGACCAGACAGATTCACAGCCTAATTCTACCAGACGTACAAAGAGGAGCTGGTACCATTCCTTCTCAAACTATTCCAAAAAATTAAAAAGGAGGAACTCCTCCCTAACTGATTTTATGAAGCGAGCATCATCCTAATACCAAAACCTGGCACAGACAAAAAAAAAAAAAGAAAACTTCAGGCCAATAACCCTGATGAACATCCACGCGAAAATCTTCAATAAAATATGGGCAAACTGAATCCAGCAGCACATCAAAAAGCTTATCCACCACAATCAAACTGTTTCATCCCTGGGATGCAGGGCTGGTTCAACATACACAAATCTATAAATGTAATCCATCATATAAACAGAACCAATGACAAAAACCACATGATTATCTCAGTAGATGCAGAAAAGGTCTTCAATAAAATTCAACATCCCTTCATGTTAAAAACTCACAATAAACTAGGTATTGTTGGAACATATCTCAAAATAATAAGAGCTATTTATGACAAACCCACAGCCAATATCATACTGAGTGCGCAAAGCTGGAAGCATTCCCTTTAAAAACCAATGCAAACAAGGCTGCCCTCTCTCACCACTCCTACTCAACATAGTATTGGAAGTTCTGCCCAGGGCAATCAGGCAAGAGAAAGAAAGCAAGGTATTCCAATAGGAAGAGGGGAAGTCAAATTATCTCTGTTTGCAGACGACATGATCCTTTATTTAGAAAACTCCATCGTCTCAGCCCAAAAGCTCCTTGAGCTGATAAGTAACTTAGGCAAAGTCTCAGGCTACAAAATCAATGTGCAAAAATCACAAGCATTCCTGTACACCAGCAATAGACAAGCAGAGAGCCAAACCATGAGTGAACTCCCATTCACAATTGCTACAAAGAGAATAAAATACCTAGAATAAATTAACTAGAAATACAGCTAAAAACGTACGTGAAGGATCTCTTCAAGGAGAATTGCAAACCACTGCTCAAGGAAATAAGAAAGGACACTAACAAATGGAAAAACATCCTATCCTCATTGATAAAAAGAATCAATATTGTGAAAAATGGCCATACTAACCAAAGTAATTTATGGATTCAATGCTATTCCCATTCAAACTACCATTGACATTATTCACACAATTAGAAAAAACTACTTTAAAATTCATATGGAACCATAAAGAGCCAATCAACAGCCATGTCAATCCTAAGCAAAATAATAAATAGCCAAGTCAATCCTAAGCAAAAAGAACAAAGCTGGAGGCATCATGCTACCTGAAGGAACTGTTTTGAATATCCTTTTGAGGAATAAACCTAGAGAGTACCCAGTCTCCCTAAATTCTTTAGATTTATCTTTCTTCAATATACAAATTTATTTCTGTCATTTCAACTTCATTTGATACATTCCACTGATGAGTTCAGGCTTCAGACAAACAACCAAATGATCAATTAGAACCACTTTCAGGTGCACAAGCTGATGCCGTGCATTGAATCTATTTATCTATTTCTACAGATATTGATGTGTTTATGCATTCATTCAACAAGGATTTATTCAGCATTTGCAGGCTATCAGACAATATTGTAAGCATTAATAAAGCGAACAAAACTTCTGAGTTTATGAAGTTTACAGTTGATAGGAGAAGAGTGAATACAATAAAACAAATAAATATTTTAAAATATGTAGTGCATTTGAAGGTAATTAGCACTCCAGAAGGAAACAGAGCATTCCAAGGAAGGTTAGAAGCATTGAGGTGTATAATTTTACATAAGGGGGATCAGATTAGGCACTTTGAATAAAATGACATTAAGTAAGCAGAGAGAAGAATTGTTCTGTAGGATTTTCTTTAGAAAACTCATAGTTTTAGAAATACCTCATTTTCCTCATTTACATCCTTTGTTAATAAAATTTGCTAAAACTTACCAACATTTTACATTAACAAATACTACATAGCAACTGGTTTTTCACTGGCCCTCTAAAGTTCATGGAATACAAGAATTCAAACATGTTATTTCCATCTTAGTCAACTCATAACAAGCTTATTCATTGTCTGACAAAATTCTTCCTAATCACCACAAACTATGGTAGAATTATCACTGGGAGCTAGGTGTGTATTATGAAATAGAAATATAATGTTAAGACTTAAGCACCTTGATCAAGGGGAGTTGAAATTTCTTTTCAAATAAAGCATTAATCTTCAGAGAACGCATGAAAAAGCCTAGCAACACCTTCCAACTTGTCAGTAAATACACATGTATTGGCTCTTCTATTTTAACTGGCACACTTTAAAGGAAACATCCAAGTCATAGCTTTTGAATTGGAAAATTAATTACTGATTTGTCTCTGAGCAAATAATTCAATTAAAGCTATTTTCTCAGAGAATGGTTAGTTTAAGAAATTTAATATAGAAACTCATTTATTGTTTAAAGTTTTTGTGGATCACCTCAAATACCAAAACAGGTAACTTTTATGGAAACTATAAATAGGTTATAATGTAGAATAAGCACACTAATAAGAAGTAACTCCAATGACCTCCTTTTTTTTTTAATTTATTTATTATTATTATACTTTAAGTTGTAGGGTACATGTGCATAATGTGCAGGTTTGTTACATATGTATACTTGTGCCATGTTGGTGTGCTGCACCCATCAACTCGTCATTTACATCAGTTATAACTCCCAATGCAATCCCTCCCCCCTCCCCCTTCCCCATCATAGGCCCCGGTGTGTGATGTTCCCCTTCCTGAGTCCAAGTGATCTCATTGTTCAGTTCCCACCTATGAGTGAGAACATGCGGTATTTGGTTTTCTGTTCTTGTGATAGTTTGCTAAGAATGATGGTTTCCAGCTGCATCCATGTCCCTACAAAGGACACAAACTCATCCTTTTTTATGGCTGCATAGTATTCCATGGTGTATATGTGCCACATTTTCTTAATCCAATCTGTCACTGATGGACATTTGGGTTGATTCCAAGTCTTTGCTATTGTGAATAGTGCTGCAATAAACATACGTGTGCATGTGTCTGTATAGCAGCATAATTTATAATCCTTCGGGTATATACCCAGTAATGGGATGGCTGGGTCATATGATACATCTAGTTCTAGATCCTTGAGGAATCGCCATACTGTTTTCCATAATGGTTGAACTAGTTTACAATCCCACCAACAGTGTAAAAGTGTTCCTATTTCTCCACATCCTCTCCAGCACCTGTTGTTTCCTGACTTTTTAATGATCGCCATTCTAACTGGTGTGAGATGGTATCTCATTGTGGTTTTGATTTGCATTTCTCTGATGGCCAGTGATGATGAGCATTTTTTCATGTGTCTGTTGGCTGTATGAATGTCTTCTTTTGAGAAATGTCTGTTCATATCCTTTGCCCACTTTTGGATGGGGTTGTTTGTTTTTTTCTTGTAAATTTGTTTGAGTTCTTTGTAGGTTCTGGATATTAGCCTTTTGTCAGATGAGTAGATTGCAAAAATTTTCTCCCATTCTGTAGGTTGCCTGTTCACTCTGATGGTAGTTTCTTTTGCTGTGCAGAAGCTCTTTAGTTTAATGAGATCCCATTTGTCAATTTTGGCTTTTGCTGCCATTGCTTTTGGTGTTTTAGACATGAAGTCTTTGCCCATGCCTATGTCCTGAATGGTACTACCTAGGTTTTCCTCTAGGATTTTTATGGTATTAGGTCTAACATTTAAGTCTCTAATCCATCTTGAATTAATTTTCGTATAAGGAGTAAGGAAAGGATCCAGTTTCAGCTTTTTACTTATGGCTAGCCAATTTTCCCAGCACCATTTATTAAATAGGGAATCCTTTCCCCATTTCTTGTTTCTCTCAGGTTTGTCAAAGATCAGATGGCTGTAGATGTGTGGTATTATTTCTGAGGACTCTGTTCTGTTCCATTGGTCTATATCTCTGTTTTGGTACCAGTACCATGCTGTTTTAGTTACTGTAGCCTTGTAGTATAGCTTGAAGTCAGGTAGCGTAATGCCTCCAGCTTTGTTCTTTTGACTTAGGATTGTCTTGGCAATGTGGGGTCTTTTTTGGTTCCATATGAACTTAAAGCAGTTTTTTCCAATTCTGTGATGAAACTCATTGGTAGCTTGATGGGGATGGCATTGAATCTATAAATTACCTTGGGCAGTATGGCCATTTTCACGATATTGATTCTTCCTATCCATGAGCATGGTATGTTCTTCCATTTGTTTGTAAGAAATAACTAAGATCAGAGCAGAACTGAAGGAGATAGAGACACAAAAAACTCTCCAAAAAATCAATGAATCCAGGAGTTGGTTTTTTGAAAAGATCAACAAAATTGACAGACCACTAGCAAGACTAATAAAGAAGAAAAGAGAGAGGAATCAAATCGACGCAATTAAAAATGATAAAGGGGATATCACCACCGACCCCACAGAAATACAAACTACCATCAGAGAATACTATAAACACCTCTATGCGAATAAACTAGAAAACGTAGAAGAAATGGATAATTTCCTGGACACTTACACTCTTCCAAGACTAAACCAGGAAGAAGTTGAATCCCTGAATAGACCAATAGCAGGCTCTGAAATTGAGGCAATAATTAATAGCCTACCAACCAAAAAAAGTCCAGGACCAGATGGATTCACAGCTGAATTCTACCAGAGGTACAAGGAGGAGTTGTTACCATTCCTTCTGAAACTATTCCAATCAATAGAAAAAGAGGGAATCCTCCCTAACTCATTTTATGAGGCCAACATCATCCTGATACCAAAGCCTGGCAGAGACACAACAAAAAAAGAGAATTTTAGACCAATATCCCTGATGAACATCGATGCAAAAATCCTCAATAAAATACTGGCAAACCGGATTCAGCAACACATCAAAAAGCTTATCCACCATGATCAAGTGGGCTTCATCCCTGGGATGCAAGGCTGGTTCAACATTCGCAAATCAATAAACATAATCCAGCATATAAACAGAACCAAAGACAAGAACCACATGATTATCTCAATAGAAGCAGAAAAGGCTTTTGACAAAATTCAACAGCCCTTCATGCTAAAAACGCTCAATAAATTCGGTATTGATGGAATGTACCTCAAAATAATAAGAGCTATTTATGACAAACCCACAGCCAATATCATACTGAATGGGCAAAAACTGGAAAAATTCCCTTTGAAAACTGGCACAAGACAGGGATGCCCTCTCTCACCACTCCTATTCAACATAGTGTTGGAAGTTCTGGCTAGGGCAATTAGGCAAGAGAAAGAAATCAAGGGTATTCAGTTAGGAAAAGAAGAAGTCAAATTGTCCCTGTTTGCAGATGACATGATTGTATATTTAGAAAACCCCATTGTCTCAGCCCAAATTCTCCTTAAGCTGATAAGCCACTTCAGCAAAGTCTCAGGATACAAAATTAATGTGCAAAAATCACAAGCATTCTTATACACCAGTAACAGACAAACAGAGAGCCAAATCAGGAATGAACTTCCATTCACAATTGCTTCAAAGAGAATCAAATACCTAGGAATCCAACTTACAAGGGATGTAAAGGACCTCTTCAAGGAGAACTACAAACCACTGCTCAGTGAAATAAAAGAGGACCTCCTTTTTTACATAGCAAATCCTTATTGAAAATGCCAGAGCCACAACCTCATGTTAATGAATGATATGACAGAGAAATGATTGTTTCAATAAAGATATTCCTAAGGCAATCAGCTTTTTCTAGGACTAATTATTGATCTATAAAGATTAAGTAAATCAAGATGGAGATGATATAACTTCTTATGGCCCACTTCAGTGGAAAAATTTATTTTCAATGTATTGACTGAAACTAGCGTTTGCTTGCTACCTTCCTGTCCCTTACATTGTATTATTTTAAAACATAATCTGATGTCATCATCACAGAATTCCTATTGAGCAGGTATAATTACACCCCTTTCAAAGATGGGGGATCTAAGGCTCCAAGGTAGATGGACCTCGCTGAGATCATACATACAAGTGATTAAGTGGTAGGACCACAGCTAGAGTTCAAACCCTTTGATCCCACTTTACCACACTCTACACTGCCCTGTGACTCTCTCTCTCTGCCAGCCTGGCACTAGGATAATCCCTCGTAATACCTTCTTTTCTTATGACCCACCTATATTTA
The DNA here is from genome assembly GCF_049350105.2 of Macaca mulatta. Lineage (NCBI taxonomy): Eukaryota > Metazoa > Chordata > Mammalia > Primates > Cercopithecidae > Macaca > Macaca mulatta. The sequence continues at coordinate 105,195,890 of NC_133409.1, forward strand.
CTACATTTTTTTCAGTTTACTATTGATTAGGAAATCACATCCATAACAGAAAACTTATCTGTCATGTTTCAATCACCAAATTTGCCTATAGTAGAGTAAGAATTTAATAAACACATAAAATAGTCACACTTTTTCAAAGAGTGAAAACTTTTTCACAGTCCTGTTTGTTTTTAATAGAACGTGAAATATACACTAATTCATAGAGAAATGTGGGAAGAAGTCTTTTGCTTCAAATACTGAATAAAATATTTCTCTATATATGTTCAGATACAAAGTCTCATAAAATATTAATGTCTTGGCCACAACAAATAAGAAATTATATATAACTTTCTTGTGCTTATATGCCACCATATCATTAATTATATTTCAACTAGTGCTATTCCTGAGAAGAACATCAATTCCTTGGTCTCCGATACTGTGATTATGAAGATCCCTAATAAAACTTACACATAATTTAGATATATTGCTTATGTTGTTTTTAGATGACTAAATCACTGCTAAATAAAATTCATGGTGCTTAATTATTTTTAAAAGGCCCACCTTAATTAGCAAGTCCTTAATGTATAATATGAATACATTACATAATTTCAGATGTCTCTAAATCTTAAAACTGTAATTTCACATAGTCCTGTAATTTCCTCCATGTTAAAAATGCCTGTTCTAGTAACATCATCTCATTCCAGAGAAATTTCCTCACTAAACAATAAACTTCTTTAAAAGACAAACCACACAAAGAGAGTTCTATCACCTTTGTATAAGAAAACCAGTTTCTCTCCAAAAACAAAATCAAATGGAAAACCGCTTTTCAGGTGAAAAATATTACATTTTGAAAATTTCAATTTGGTCAAGAATTTTAATTTTTAAACTAAATATCTTCCATTTCTTCTTTGTTAAATGTTAAAGCATATCTCAGAGTAGAAATTGCATCCTGATACAATTATCATGTTTGAAATCCTCAAATTCTCCTCTTGGGAGGATATAAGAGGCCCAAAATTAAGGGTATGGCTCTTTGAGTTTCCTCACAGCAGTCTCTCCTTGAGCCCTGTCTATAAACTATTCAGGATAAAAAAAGACCAGATTGATGAATAAGTAAAAAGTATCTGAGTGCCACTAACTGTACATGAGCCAGGATTATGCAGGTGTTAAAAAGCAAGTTCACAATTGTGCTCACAACAATGTCTCACATCTATCCGCACTGCACAGGTTACCTCAATTAAGCTCCCTAAGCAGCCTAAACATTAAGCAGAGCAAGTATTTTTATCCTCATTTCCCTATTAGAAAACTGAGGCTCAGAAAGATTCAAATGACTTGACCAATGTTACTGGCAGTATCAAGGCTTGAATCCAGATCTCTAATTCCTGGTAGATGCTATGCCACTGCACTGAGTCAGATTTTGAACTGAACATGTCTGATACCAAAGTATGTGCTTTTACCACTATATTGTATTGCATTACCAACATATTAATAAACCCTTATAGATATTCTTAGTTCTAGCACTTGTAATCTGTGGTGTAAATTTAGAAGGCAATATTACGAATGATACCATTTCAGTAAAATCAAAGATCACAAATGATATCTGGGTTATATTAAACATCTATTTATATTACCTCTATAGTATTACACTTTCGTATTTTATAAAAACTATCGTCCCAAGACTTAAAACAGTTTGTCTTATTACTTATTTTTGTATTAATATCTAACTTATAAAAGGAAATGTTATTTCCAATGATTTAGAGCTTTATGAAGAAAACATATCCTAGTCATGAATTTTACATGAACATAGAAGAGAAATAAAAAGACCAGAAAAAAATAGATTGTATAGTCTAAACATCACAGACACTGAAGAAAATCCCTTAGGAGGTGAACCTTCACTATTAAAGAAGACCAAGGACCAGTTTAGGCCATTGACAGGCAGCTCAGGTAAGAAAAACCACTTTTTCTCCCATCTTTCACCTATATCCATACATGTATCCCATTTGCATCCCAATTCCCCTAGTTTTTTCATTCTCTCTTCTTGGTAACAATATTTCTTCAGTCTAATGCTTTTGTCTTTCTCTCTATTCTTCATTTCAAATTCATTATTTTTGCATGACTTTATTGTTTCCCAGGCCTTCTGAAGTCATCCTCACTCCTTGTTTAGACCCTTGATCTTTGAGATGTCCATCAATGCTTGACCATGTTTGGAAATATGCCTTGAGATCAAACATGATTTAGTAACCACACACACTTTGACACCTGTGCCTGGGATCAAATAAACTGGAGAGAGAAGGAAACATGTGTAGAAATTGGGAGGAGGTATAACCCTTGGGAACATAAAATTTTTACATGTCAATCTGTTACTCAGAATGAGGTCTCAACAAAACCAGCAAAGTATTGTCAAATAACTTTACCTTATTTTCCTTGGAGATAACACTTTCTAAATTTTTCAGATGTGATTTATTTAGGCTAATCATAATTTTTATCTGAATTCAATAAAAAAAGAATTAGTCAAATCAGGCATTATCATTTCTTTTTATCAAAGTAAAAGCTAGTAGTTTCCTGGATAAGAGGATAAGAGATAGAAATAAAGTACCATCCAGTATTAGCCTGACAATAGTGTAAGATAAAACAAATTAGCTTTACTACAAATAATGCTAATTAAAATTTTTCTTTAAATCGATTATTAGCACCTTTTTTTTCCTTTCAAAACAAATAGACTTATTCAAAACTGACATTATAGATATCAAACACTATGCATAACAAAGGTAACCAAGATAAGCAGTTGTACTTATATAAATTAATGGTGTACATCTGAGTGGGAGAAAACAAAAGGTGTTTGTACTCTATTTCAATATGGTAATTGTAAGTGCAGAGATAAGAAGCACATTACTCTAAAGCCCAGAGGTAGCATTTCTGACAACTCAGATGCATCTCTTCAGGGCAGGTAGTTAAAAGGTGAGGACAGCCCTTCTATTAGACCTGGCAAGTGTGCTGTTAATTGAAGAGTGCAATCCAAGATCTATAATTGCTTCTGAAAAAAAACAGGCAGCAACAAAGTTTAGTATACTAACTGTCAACAAACATCTGCTGAAAGAAATAGTTAACACCACAAGGCCCAAGAAACACAGAGTAGATGTTAAGATCAGCCATGTTGCAGCACAATAAATGCTTTGCTGGGACATTAGACCAACTTACGCTTGTCTGAAAGTTTGCATAGTTAACTCTGCTGTTTTAGAATCTAAATTGACTGCTTCATAAAAGTGTTAAGTGTCAAAAGTTCACACAATTGAGATGTTTCAAAAAACTGAGGTCATTGAATATTTGCCATCAAATACCAGATATCACATAATGCAAAAGTAATCAAGTAACAGAAAGGGAAAAATAACTAAACAGTCAAAGCAGCCATCACATAATCTATCTCCTAATGTCCCAAAGTTATCTTATAGAGGAAACAACTCAGCATCTGCTTACTATTATTTAAACACTCTTTCAACAGATTTTTAGCATATAGCTTCAGAGTCCACATATGAAATTGGAGAGTTACATTCAGAAGAGAAAAAAAAAAGTCAGGTGACAGACAATGGCCACTCAGGAATAAAGGAATGAGAGAAAAGTCATAAAAATAACACAAAGAATACAAGTATGAGAGATGGAGTCCACTCAGTTCAAGCAGCAAACTAAACTATTTCACTAACCTTGACTTTCTTGTTCTTGTTGCAATTGTAACACATTGAATTACATTCACACTTACATGTAGCTAATAGCAATAGGATATTTTTAAGAGAGTAAGTTCAGAAAGTTTTAAGAGAGTAAGTTTTGAGAGAGTAAGACTTCCCAAGCTAATTGGTACCTCCAGAAAGTAGAAACCCAAGGTCAGGATGCAGCTGAATTTTGGAAATTTCACCTGTATATTCCTCTCTTTCATTGATAAATTACATAAAAATGAGCTTCTCCTCAAAGCCCCAACTACGTATCACTAATGAACAGAAGTCTCATTTACAAGCCAAATATAAAATGATAGCATTTGCTCTCAGAGTAAACTGTGACATGTTACATGTGGGATTAAAATAGCCCTACTTGAAGCTGGCTAAAGACTATTGGGTCAGATGGAGAAGACCTAAACTGCACACAGATAGGTAAGAAACAGTTAAACAGCAACCTATAAAGAAGGATAAAGTGGACATATCTTTATCTCCTCTTTATTCCAAGTAACTGAAAATGGTAGGAAAGAATTAAAGAAATGGGTATTTCTAAATGTAACCTACAAATCAATGCTAAAGGGGGGAAAGCTTCTAGATGATGCTTGTCTTTGATGTAATTATTTTACCATCTAAATTCAAGTTATAGGAGCTCTTCCAAATTAAGGAAGTGCAAGAAAGATTTTTTTATATACACAATAGCTAGAATGCATTCTAACTGAAGCATAGTGTATTTGTCCATTTTTATACTACTAGGAAGAAATACTTGAGACTGGGTAATTTATACAAAGGATTAATGGACTCACACTTTCACGTGACTGGGGAGTCCTCACAATCATAGCAGACAAGGTGAGGAAAGAGCAAAGGCACATTTTACATGGTGGCAGGCAAAAGAGCATGAGCAAGGGAACTGCCTTTTATAAAACTGTCAGATCTCATGAGACTTATTCACTATCACAAGAGCAACATGGTCAAAACTCACTCCATGATTCAATTACCTTCCACCAGAACTCACCTACAACACATGGGGATTATGGGAGCTACAATTCAAGATGAGATTTGGGTAGGGACACAGCCAAACAATATCATTCTGCCCCTGACCCCTCCCAAATCTCATGTCCTCACATTTCAAAACCAAGCATGCCTTCTCAACAGTCCCCCGAAGTCTTAATTCATTACATCATTAACTCAGAAGTCCACAGTTCAAAGTTTCATCTGAGACAAGGCAAGTCCTTTCCACCTAATAACCTGTAAAATCAAAAGCAAGTTAGTTACTTCCTTCATACAAGGGGAATACAGGCATTGGAAAAAATACACCTGTTCCAAATGGGAGAAATCAGCCAAAATGAGGAGACTACAGGCCCCACGCAAGTCTGAAATCCAATGAGGCAGTCAAAACTTAGAGCTCCAATATAATCTCCTTTGGCTCCATGTCTCACATCTGGGTCACACTGATGCAAGAAGTGGGCTCCAATGGCCTTGGGCACCTCTACCTCTATGGCTTTGCAGAGTACAGACCCCCTGCCACCTGCTTTTACAGCCTGGCATTGAGTGTCTGAGCTTTTCCTGGCCCACAGTGCAAGCTGTCAGTGGATCTACCATTCTGGGGTCTGGAGGACAGTGGCCTTCTCATAGCTCCTCTAGGCAGTGACCAAGTGAGGACTCTGTTTGGGGGTTTCAACCCCACATTTCCCTTCCACACTGCCCTAGCAGAGTTTCTCTATGAGGGCCCTGCCCCTGCAATAAACTTCTGTCTGGACATCAGGCATTTTCCTGCATCCTCTGAAATCTAGGTGGAGGTTCTCAAACCTCAATTCTTAACTTCTATGCATCCTCAGATTCAACACCAAAACCTAGCTGCCAAGGCTTGGGCCTTTCACCCTCTGAGGCTACAGTCCAAGCTGTACCTTAGCCCCTTTTAGCCATGGCTGAAGCAGCTGGGATGCAGGGCACCAAGTCCCTAACCTGCACACAGTAAGGGGGGCGGGTCTGAGCCCAGACCACAAAACCATTTTTTCTCCTAGGCCTCCAGGTCTGTGATGGCTGCTGTGAAGGTCTCTGACATGCCCTGGAGACATTATCCCCACTGTTTTAGTGATTAACATATGGCTCCTTGTTACTTATATAAATTTCAGCAGTTGGCTTGAATTTCTCCCCAGAAAATGGGTTTTCCTGTTTTAATGCATCATCAGCCTGCAAATTTTTGCAGTGAGCCAAGATTGCACCATTGCACTCCAGCCTAGGCAATAAGAGCAAAACTCTGTCTCAAAAAAAAATTTTTTTTCAAACTTTTATGCTCTGCCTCCTCTTGAACACTGTGCTGTTTAGAAATTTCTTCTGCCAGATACCCTAAACAATCTCTCTCAAGTTCAAAGTTCCACAGATCTCTAGGGCAGAGACAAAATGCCTTCAATCTCTCTGCATAGCAAGAGTGACCTTTACTCCATTTCCCAACAAGTTACTCACCTCCATCTGAGACCACCTCAGCCTGGACTTTATTTTCTGTATCACATCAGCATTTTGGTCAAAGCCATTCAATAAGTCTCTAGGAAGTTCCAAACTTTCCCACATTTTTATATCTTCCTCTGAGCCCTCTAAACTCTTCCAACCTCTGCCTGTTACCCAGTTCCAAAGTTGCTTCCATATTTGGGGACATCTTTAGAGCAGCACCCCATTATTCTGGTACCAATTTACTCTATTAGTCCATTTTCATACTGCTATGAAGAAATACTTGAGACTGGGTAATTTATACAGAAAAACAGGTTTAAAGGATTCACATTCCACATGGCTGGGGAGGCCTCACAGTCATGCCAGAAGGCAAAGGAGAAGCAAAGGCATGTCTTACATGGCAACAGGCAAGACAGCATGTGCAGGGAACTGCCCTTTATAAAACCAACCACTATCACAAGAATGGCACAGGAAAATCCCACACCCATGATTCAACTATCACCCAGTGAGTCCCTCTTAGGACACATGAGAATTATGGGAGCTACAGTTCAAAATGAGATTTGGGTGGGGACACAGCCAAACCGTATCACATAGTAAACCTCCTGCACTGCATGGACTTGAATAGTATCTCATAGAAACTGACATAACCAAAGTATAATTTCAAGAACTGTGTATCACATAAACTAGTTCATTCAGACACTCAGAGGTCTTTCATAAACAGTCCTTCCATAATCCAATAATTTGGAGAAGTTCATTTCATGGAGTATGTAAAGGCTTTGGGAAGCCCCATATTCAAGTAGCCTGTTTACCTTTCTATAATCTGGTGTTCTTAAAAAATTATCTGACCATGGAACTACTTTTTCATATAAAAAGTATTAATACCTTTTGCAATAATGCTCCAAGGAATATAATTTTAAAACCATATACCTAGAGAAATTAATGAAGTTTACCTAAATTCTAAATGTTTAACAACTATAGACATGGAGATACCCTTTTCAATTTGCATATGATACCAAGTACAAGAAAATTATAAGTTCAGTCTGAGCTTTAATGAATTAGTTTGAAATGTGGCATCATTTAAGAAACAAAGTTCTAATTCTGTTTGGCTTTGAAATTGGAAAAGTTACTCTTGATGTATCTCAGTATGTAAGACTGAGAAAATTATTAAGTAAGATTTGTGTCTTAACCATTTTACACTCTATCCAGCACATAATATGTACTCAAAATAGTAACTGTATGATAAGAAAACCAGTAGATAACAAAGAACTGGGTCTACAGACAAAGAAAATGACCTAGATTGAATGAGGACAGAATTTTCCTTAAAAAATCCACTTCACACTGTGGTACATATATGCCATGGAATATTATGCAGCCATTAAAAAAAACCACAATCATGTTCATTGCAGCAACATGGATGTAACTGGAAACCATTATCCTAAGTGAATTAATGCTGAAAACAGAAAACCAAATATTACATGTTCTCACTTGTAAGTGGGAGCTAAACACTGGGTACACATGGATACAAAGATAGGAACAATAAACACTGAAGATTCCTAAAGAGGAGGGAAAAGGGAGCAGGGAAATGGGTTGGAAAACCACCCATCAGGTGCTATGTTAATTACTCAGGCAACGGGATCTTTTAGAAGCCCAAACCTCAGCATCATGCAATTTATACATGTAATAAACCTATATACAAATCCCTAGAATCTAAAAAAAACTTTTAAAAAATTCATTTCACCAGTACCCTTATAATGAAGAATTGGTGCTTAACAACAGACCAATAGGCAAGCATACCTAAGTGTTATTTATATGTGTTCATTCATTTATGTAACACTCCATTCAGCAAAGTCTTTGAAGTTACTATGTATTCCTGTGTGTTAAAGAGGCCAAGTTTTCTCTTGACTTCTGTCTTTGTCACTTCCCTTTGTTCCCTTGTTCCCTCACCTCTTTCAGAATATTAATCTGTGAGGAATCTCACCTATGAGCCCTTTTGTTGTCACCTTATATAAAATAGTAACAGTCTTCACACACCCACCCACCCACCCAAAACAGCATTCTCTGCTATTTTTCTTTACAAGCACCTAACATCATCTGACATACTGTGTATTTACTTATCTGTTTATTGTCTGTTTTTCCTACAGAATAGAAGGTCTATGAAGTCTCACCTGTTCTGTTCATTCCTGTGTCTTCATTTCCTTGAACAGTTCCTGAATTATTTATTAATTCATTATTATATTAATATTACCTTTATATATATTTATATTATTTTATATATGACTGCAATAGCTATTTTTATTAAAACATTTTTGTTTCTACATTAATCAAGTGTAGACTTTAATTTTTGCTTTAATTGTAGCAATGAACATTTATCCAGTGATATTCAGAGAAATTCCAGTGTTGGATCAGTTTCTGCTCTTAATTTTTTAAAATATATATCAAGTACACATTATGTATATGTGAGATACAGCAAAACACCCATTTCTAGTACATGAAAATTTATGTGTTTATCCACATAACTGTACAATTAAGAATTGTTATAGTTCTGTATGACACAGTTTAGAAATGAATAGAGAACAGAGGCATGGGTATATGTAACTCTCGTGACATTAAAAGATATTAGAAGTGTTCTGCTGTGGCTGAAAGGGGGACATTTATGTATAACAGAAAATTAAAACAAAATTATTGTAATTGATATAAATATTTTTTAACTTTTATTTTTCTTTGAGAGATGGGTTTTTGCCATGTTGGCCAGGCTGATCTCAAAATCCTGGCCTCAAGTGATTCTCCCACCTTGGCTTCACAAAGTGCCGGGATTACAGGTGTCAGTCACTGCGCCTGGCCTGTAAATGATATGAATCCTTAGTTACCCATTCAATAGCCTAAACCTTCTCTCAGGTCAGGGAGTCTAGAAGTAATAGAAATTTATTTTTTCCAGCCATTTTTGTAGCTCAGGGGGCCATGAGACATAATTCTGGAAAATACTACGTAGAAAAAATCTGATTGCTTCTGGAAAATATTCCAGCCTTAAAAAAAGAGATACACAAGTTGAGTGATCCCATTTAACCCCTGCTCTTTCTTTTTTCTCTAGATGCCATTACACTGGGACTAGTGCCAGGAGCCTTAGCAGTCCTCTGTGACTGCACTTGAGCCAAAGGACAAGGCCAGCATCCTGACACAGGCTGAAAGTGCCTGGATTCTTTGCTGACATCACCAAGCTAGTTAACCATTTCCATACAGCCTACTTCTGGGCTTCCTATTCATCAACTTAAACATCCTAATGGTTTAAGACATCCTTAGTTTTCTGTTACGTGTAATCAAAGCAGTCTTTTATTTATTGAGCATCCATTTCCTGCATGGATCTCAAACACAAATCACTTTCCCACTAAAGAAAATGAATTATAAACCCTACCTTCACATAGTGAACCAGAGAAAGTAGAAAGCAGAAAATACGTTGACATAGATACACAGATAAACAATTGTTCAGAGATCTACCAGGTCAAGTAAACACACTAAAATGATTTATTAGGTTGAGCAGTCAGGATTTCTGCAGAGTATATAAGGGTGAAGCAAAGTGATTGTATAAATTAATCGATAAAGACTATAATTTGATCAATTGCATTAAAAAATTAGAATAAAGACCTGAAACTGAAAAGAGACAATTCCAAGATTTCCATGGGATTGCCAGGCAAAAAAAGGAAGAACTATGATAACACAAAAAATGAGAGTCCCAACTGATCAGAAAAGCCTCCTTCTTGGCCCCTCTAGTCTTATCTCCAGTCCCTAGCAATATCATTAGTCCCTGAAGAAGTATCTAATTTTTTTAAATTGTGTGTTTAAATTAATTTATAATGAAACTAACATAGGTATTATTCTGTTTTAAGATTTAGGCATATTAAATAAATCACTTCATTAATCCCAAATTCAAACACCGCTGTTTATTTTTTTACATTGGTATCTTGATGGATTGAATTCTACCTAATAAAAATTTCCCTAATTTTGTTGCATTTAGTAAATACCTCCTCCCTCTCCAAATTCTATATCTAGATAAAGTTATTTCTCTTATTCATGTCCATTCAGAACATCTCTACCTGAACCAAGAAGTAGAGTTTGGGTCTTACGATAACTAGTTGGGCACTTCATGAAACGTCTGTGAAATGAGGTGTGAGCTCTCAGCCCATAAAACAATAATTCCCATTCTTTACCACTAGATTCAGAAAACATGGACTCATGTTTGAAACATTTCATGAGGTAGAGGAAGAACTCCTAACATGTGATATATTATATCCAGCTTCTTGGTGTGCTGAAGCCAAGATAGATTTCGGAGTTTGTTAAACAAAATTATAATAGTTAGCTGTAGTGAGGTATCAGCCTGTGTCCCAAACATTCTTCTCACTTTCTTTCTCACTGTATCTCAGAGCTTGAATTTTCACATGGCAAAATCGAGCACAGAGAATTATTGGATGCACAGTGGAGAACACTGGAGAAACGGATGACTTCTTGTCTAAGAAGATGTATTATTGCTGTTTTCCTAACTACATCGAGACTATTCAACATCTTTTCCTGGGCATAAAAGGATTATTTACAACACGTATCAGCCTGAGCCACTAATAGAGAAGAGCGAGTAATGACAAAATTTCATTATTCAGAGGTCTCAATCATTTTTTTCATGTCAAATGCAAAATATCTCAAGTTCCAAGCATTTGCATGATGCTTCTATTATTGTAATATGCCCAATTTTAATATGTAATTTAGAAATCTGAAGCTAAAGTCCTTTGTTCTCAATCTTTTATGTCCAAAGTAATTCATGTTATTCAAGTCAAATTTTCCATCACGTAGTGAATTTTTCTACTGCTAAAGGGAACTTTATTTTTCCCATCTCTAGGATCTCTTGGACTACAGTTAAAGTATTAAAAAAATAAAATATCAGTACTTTTACTGGAAAATCTGCTCAAATCTGAGTTCTGGATATGTAAATTCACAAGTACGACATTCAATGACAAACCATTGTCCATGAATCCTAAGAATATCGATAATAAATAGAATGTATTGTAAACTGTGTGCCAGGCACTTGCCAAGCCATTTCACTTGGCAATGTAAATTTACACTTATGCAAGGCCTTTATTTCCAAGTATTTCTACTAATACTCCATTGTATTTTCACTTGATAACTCAAAGGCAAGTATCATCTCTCTTTCTTTTATGTATGAAAAAGCTGTGACAAAGTCCATGCTTCTGTCTATGTAAAAATGAAAGCAACAGCTTAATGTTGGAAGGAAGTCAGGATGCAGAACAAAGTCTGATATCATTATATGCCTCTAATTTTTGCTTAATAAAATATTTTCTCTGAAATTACAATACATTATATATACTGTGCATTAGCATTCTCAAAATGCTTTTTCATACAGTATCTCATTTGAACTTCACAATCACCCTTTAACAGGTGTGTGTGCATATGTTTTTCAAATGGGACAATAATATTTTGGTCATTGTCCAAAAGTAAAAATAATCCAATTTTTAAGATAAAAGCAGATACTAAAAGATGTCAAAGTGACTTACCCAAGTTCACATAGCTTCACTTCTGGACTTCCAGTAGGTACCATGTTCTTCTCACCATAGCAAATCACAACCAAAATTTGGCTTTTTCCTTTTCTATAAAAATGTTAAAATATATTGCTCTCATTTCTTAAAATCACCAAGGAATATTTACTAGACATCAATATTGTTCTACTTCTCTCTCTTTATAAGTTAAAACACCATGAGACTGGTTTTCTAATCAGCATACCAGCTACCAATTCTAAAACTGTCCTTCAAGGCAGTCACCTTGAAAATCTTTAGTCCCATTACAAGCATAACTGACTGATCAAAACATGTTTAAAATGTTTTAGGAGTTACTTTGAAAATCAGGTTACAAGCCACAAAAGAATATCGCTTTCTTTACTTAATAGTTATACCTCATTTAAAAAAAAATTAATAACAGTTTAATCACTCACTTTCTTTACCAGATGAGCCTCTGATTTCTTTGGACCTTTCCCAAATATAATATTTTTGCTCAAAGCATGAAAAATTTTTACTGTGAAATACAATTTTCAAGGTTTGCATGGTCTTGTGGGACAATTCCACATGAGAAATTCCAAGAATGAGTTGTCCAAAGGCGGCATCCCTGAAATGAGTATGAAGCCTGCCAAGTTGATGACTTTGATGGAACTAACTTTTCCTTAGTGTGTAAGTTTTTAAGTTTTATTTCAAAATAAGTTTTATTAAAAAATAAGTTTGTCACACCTCATGTACTATATGATTTTGTATGCACACAGTGCCTAGGGAGATTTTACATAGATTTTGTCTAAAAAGAGGAAGCTATTCGCATGGCTGCCAAAATTAAGTCCTCTAGAGGGTGATTTTCTGAACTAGCAATGATTCAATTGCCAAATAACTTCTGTTTCGTACAATTTAGCAAGTTTCAATTCAATCTACCAATTTTCCCATTATGCCACTTTTAAGAGAGGAGATCGTTTTAACCCCAGTAGAGCATTTCAGTAAATTGCTCACTATAGAAATGCTAAGGATATGTTATAACACCTCTTTTCTTCCACAGAAATAATACCTTTCTGACACTTTGACAAGTTAATGAAGCATTTCTCTCCCATATGAAAAAATCAGTTGGCATTCCTTCATCAAGCAAGTAAGCTTCCAAATGTTTCTTCATTTGACCCTCAAAACACCTTTTAGCACTTTTCTTATGAGTGATGTCAACTGGCATGCAAGTCACTTGGTACATTCCCAGACCTTTTAAAAATAATTCCATCACATTGGTTAATCCTAGGGGGTCTCTCTAGAACTAAGTGCACTTGTAAAACTATTCATAAAAAGGTCTCCTATTTCTGTCTCTACTTCCTTTAACACCCTAGTTATATTTTACTTGGACGAAGAAAGACATCAAATTGCAATGCTTAGAATATTGGTCCATTTTTAACTGCTTCAAGGAGCCTGTTCCCTGCACCTTCATCCTTCTTACTAATAAATTTGATTAAGGTAAATCCTCTTTTGTGAAACCAGAAACCAAATTTTTCTGCTATTCTCCCAATGCTTGCATTTGGCTTCAGTCTCCATTAATTAGCCGCTTGGATCTTTAAAAGTCCTCACCTCTTTTTCCTTGTCTATGTGTACACTCTTTAAAAGCCTGTCAGCAGTCAGTTGAAATGTTTAGTCTTGCTTGAAATTAATTTTCCACTTTTATTGTTCCAATTATTTGGCAGGTTTTATGGCTTTATAATAATTCCCTGGAGCCCTTTGAACCTGTTACGCCTTTTATGTTTATGCTAGAGGTGTTTCCTTAGCAACACGATTCTGCTGACTGTCTGTTACATGACATATAGGTAGTGAACATGTCCAAGCTGTGAATATGAAGATAATTGTCATAGGTTGTGATGTTTTGAACCTCCAAAATAGTTTTTAAATTTTGGTTGCAATCAGAAGATTATTTTTTAAATCAACCTTATATTTCTTCAACCAGTGTGCTTTCTCTGTATCTTTGATTCAGTTCTACTTCCTTTGCTAAAACAAGTTTGCAAGACTTGGTTAATTAATAAGATCATGGAAATATTGCAATAGGAAGATTTTATCAATTTCAGAAAAATAACAGTTTCTATAAATCCCACTACTTTGGTCCACATGCTTTTTAAACTGGTGAATTGATAATACTAAAATCCCATGATATTATCATTTGACTACAGAAATACTATCTATTCATTCAGTCATTCAACGAATATTAATGTAGCAGTGCTGTATATAGATTTGTGAAATTACAGACTACACATTACTGTAAATTTTGCATGGTCTCTTATAGGCCTTTAGACTATACTAGTATGTATGGCTCCTATAGAATGGAGTCTCTACCTAAACTAACTGCAGTTATGTTTAGTAGTTCTCTAGAACAAAAGCAGTTAACCAACAAATGGCATTCCCTTCTTTTCCAGTCTCTTTGATGATTCAGGGAATGATGGTCACTTACATTCACACACAAATTCCAGTTCAATTATTTTTTATTTTATTTCAAGTCATTGTGTGTTTTCGAGAGAAAGAATGTGATATGGTAGAAAGATCACAGACTCAACAACAAACAGATCTGAGTTCAAATCTCAGCTCTGGCCTTTCCTGTGTGACCTTGAGCAAGTACACAATCTCATCATGGCCCAGTTTCCTTATGTGCAATAAAGGTTATTGTGTGAATTATATAGCATATATAAAATACTTGGTATGTAGTTGGCATTTTTGAATAAACATTTTAATTAATACGCTTTAGGTGCCCATGTTGGAGTTAGAATTTTGTCTTCACAAAAACAGTGTTTATATTAATGGTTTAGATGTCATACATTAATTCCTTCTTATCCATCTGAGCTGAAGGCAAAAATAGAGATTGGTTTATCTAGGAAGGATCTGTAGAACTAATACAGATTTTGGTAATTGGCAGTAGGATGCTCCTGTATAAAACATCTAAAAATCTCATCCATGGGATTTAGATGCTTAAAAATTCAAATAGTTAATAGAATTGCTATTGCGGAGCTTAAAAGTTTCCAACAAAGAAAAGGATTCAGTTGTATCAGTTTTTCCTCAAGTATTTTGAAGCTGAGATGTTAGTTGTATAAACATTTAGAACTGTTTATATTCTCATAGTAGATTGATCCTATCATTAATATGTAACGTCTTTATTCCTGGTAATACTCTTTGTTCTAAAGTCCACTTCAACACTAACATAGCATCTTCTGGCTTCTTTTGACTAGTGTTTGCTTAATACTGTGTTTTCCATTCTTTTACTTTAACTCACCTGTGACTTTATATTCAAAGTGGATCCCTTATAAACAGGACAAAGATGGGTCTTGCTTTTTAGTTAGTCTAACAATTTGCATATTATGTGTAATATAATTGCCTACTTATGTATTTATCAACATATAATTATTAATATGGTATGGTTGAAAATCTATCATCTTTCTAATAGTGCTCAATGCTCCATCTTTTCTTTGTACCTTGTTCCTCTTTTCCTGGCTAGTTTTGGATTAAGCATTTTTGTATCCCATTTTATGTTCACTATTGTCTTATTTGCCATACCTCTTTGTTTTACCTTTTTAGTGACTTCTCAGGGTTTACAACATACATCTTTAACCTATCTCATGCTAACTTCAAGTGATATATCATTACGCAAGCTATAAAAAGTTTACAATAGCACACCTCCATTTCCCTCTCCTATCCATTATGCTATTATTGCTATGCATTTTACTTCTACATGTGTTATAAACCCCACAATCAATTGTCATTATTTTGGCCTTAAGCAATGAAGTATCTTTTAAAGATTTTTTTAAATTCTTTTAGTCAAAAGAATGTAGAGTGCCAGAAATGATGAAAGATTGGTAAAGATAAAAGACATTTTATCTTTAAAAGAAGGGTCTAAATTTTACCTGGTATCACTTCTCTTCTGCCTGAAGAACTCCCTTCTTTTAATGAAGTTCCAAAAGCAATGAATTATCTTGGCTTTTTGTCAGAAAATTTTTCTTAATTTTTGGAATATAATTTCATTAGATAAAGAAGTCTAAAGAATTAGACTCCAGTTAAAAGTTCTCATTTATTTCAAATGTGGATTAAAATAATCTACCTTGATGAGAAAATCTTTTAACTAACAAAAAATTCCAGGTCGTTTTCTGGATAATTTTCAAACTAAGAATTGGCTTCCAATTTTTTCCCCATTCTCCACAAAAAAAGAAAAAAAGTCACTTTAGGAATCCATGTGGATTTTGTTTTATCAAATACTTTGACAAGAAGACAGATTATTTTTCTTTGTTGTTGTTGTTGTTTTAAGACAGAGTCTCCTTCTGTTACCCAGGCTGGAGTGCAGTGGCGCAATCTTGGCTCACCTCACCGCAACCTCCGCCTCACAGGTTCAAGCAATTCTCTTGCCTCAGCCTCCCAGGTAGCTCTGAAGTAGCTGGGATTACAGGCACCTGCCACCATACCCAGCTAATTTTTTTATATTTTTCGTACAGAAGGGGTTTCACCATGTTGATCAGGCTGGTCTTGACCTTCTGACCTCAGGTAATCCACCCACCTCAGCCTCCCAAAGTGCTGGGATTACAGGCATGAGCTACTGCACCTGGCCCAGATTATTTTTCTAATAAAAGAATCTAAGCATTACTTATGGAAACATGCTTGGCTAGATTTCAACATTGCTTAAAACCAGTGACCTTTTTCCCTTCTATCTTCTCTTCTGAACCAGAATGCCTATAACTTTTATATTCTGAAGATATTCCAAGGGAAATGATATGAATTGGGCATTGCTGTCGCTATCATAGCACAGTCAAAAGTATGGTATTCTAATTATGCTATTAAATGAAATAAAAACAGAAACCCCAGTCTTTTGAGCTATAAAGTGGAATTAATAAAACAACATGTAAAATTGTCTAGCACAATGTTTGTCATATGGCAAACTCTCAGTAAAAGTTTTTTGAAAAAGTGCCAAATGAGGAAGGCATTAATTTACTATACTTTGAAGTTTTCGTTATTAGCTTAAAATAGAACACATCAAAAATAAAAAACCTCAATTTTTATTGGAAATGTTAACTTTATCTGAATTATTACTCTAAAATAGAAGGAAAAGATATATACTCTGTTTTAGAACTAAGTGATACCTGGTTTCAGAATAAAGAGGTTAATAAATGTGCATGTCATATTATTTGTTCTCTGTTCTAACTAAGCATCACTTAGGAGCTATGCAAACTATCAAGAAGGAAAGTATAATATTGTGAGTTCAACAGATAGATACCCAAAAGGACTAGCTGCCTACTTCTTGTTTTTGTTTTTGTTTCTTTTTACTCTGGCTTTCTGAAACAGCTGTATTGAGACATAATTTACATATAATAAAGTCCACCTATTTAAAGTATACAATTTAATCATTTTTAGTATGTCTACAGAGTTGTATAACCATTACCACAATATAATTTTAGAACATTTTCATCACTCCAAAAGGAAATCTTTCAACCATTAGTTGTAATTCTCCATTTCCCCCCTTCCAAAGCCCTAAGTAACCAATGATCTCTGTCTCCATGGATTTGCTATTCCATACATTTTGTATCAATGAAATTACATAACATGTAGCTTTTCGTAACTGGATTTTTCCTTAATTCTCATGTCACCAGCTCAAACTTATTTCCTAAAATGGAAGTTGATGGGGATGCATCATGAATATAGAGTTAAAATTATAAAATTTTAGACATTTCTCCAAATAAGATATTAAAATAGCCAATATGCACTTGAAAACTGTTCAACATCATTAGCCACCAGGGAAATGCAAATAAAAACCATGACGAGATACCACTTTATCCCCATTAGAATGGCTATAACTTTAAAAAAAGACAGAGACTAACAAGAGTTGATGAGAATATGGATAAATTGAAACTCTCATAGATTGCTGGTGAGAATGTAAAATGGTAGAGCCACTTTAGAAAACTATCTGTAAGTTCCTTAAATGGTTAAATATACAGTTACCGGCCGGGCGCGGTGGCTCACGCCTGTAATCCCAGCACTTTGGGAGGCCGAGGCGGGCGGATCACGAGGTCAGGAGATCGAAATCACAGTGAAACCCCGTCTCTACTAAAAATACAAAAAATTAGCCGGGCGCGGTGGTGGGCGCCTGTAGTCTCAGCTACTCGGGAGGCTGAGCCAGGAGAATGGCGTGAACCCGGGAGGTGGAGCTTGCAGTGAGCCGAGATCGCGCCACTGCACTCCAGCCTGGGCGACGGAACTAGACTCCGTCTCAAAAAAAAACATATATACATATATACAGTTACCATGCCATTCCATTTCTAGATATATTCCATTCCTGGGTATTTCAACCCAAGAGAAATGGAAGCATACACCAAAAAATTGTGCATAAATGTTCATAACTGCATTATTTATAATAACCAAAAAGTGTAAAAAACTCAAATGTCCATCAACTGATGGATAGGTAAATAAAATGTGGTATATTCATACCATGGAATATTATTGGGCAATAAAATGAAATGAAGTACTGATACATGCTATCACATGGATGAACCTTGGACACATTACGCTAAAGGAAAGTGGCCAGTTACAAATGACCGTATTGTCTGATCCCATTTATATGAAATGTTCAAAACATGCAAGTCTATAGAGACAGAAAATAGATTATTGGTTGCCTAGGGTCAGGGAGATTTGGCCTAAAGGGGATGACAGTTAAGAGGTGTAGGGGCATGAGGTTCCTTTTGGAGTAATGAAAATCTTCTAAAATTGTGATGATGGATGTGCAACTCTGAGAATATACTAAAAGCCATTAAATTATATACTTTAAAAGAGTGAATTATATGGCATGTAAATTAAATCTCATAAAACTATTTTTTAAAAGAAAAAAAGACAAAAATAAAAAGTCAATTTGCCTTTCCTTTAATAAATATGCAATATTGATGAACCAAAATTAAAATTATGACATTTGTATTCAGACTTGTCATATGTTGAAATCTTATTGAATCGGATGTCCAATGTATGGCAAGATACACATCATTGCTTGAAAATTTCAGGATATTTCTAACCTTTAAAATAAAATCAGACTGAGACCAGAAGTATGCTCACTTCAGGTCTAAATTAGTTCAAAACAAGAGAACATACATTAGGGAATATTTGCTCAAATCTGGTAAAGTATTACAGAATCACTGGTTATTTTATTTCTGGAAAGAACAGCTGGAAGTAGGTACCCTTTTATCTCCAAGTAAACACAATTATTTTGTCAGTTTCCACTGTTCAGGACATCAATATTTTCCATAATTTCTGTTATTAAACTCACATTCAGCTGATTGATAACTTTTTTCACTATCCTCATAAGGGGATATGGGTAAGTCTGACTTCCTATTTCTACCTTCATTTTCAAAGCTCAAAAAGTCAAAAATAAAAGAAAAATATTTTTACTGTTTGATTAGCCAAACTATAAAATGGAAGTTGAGCTTTCTGGGAAAAAAAATATACAGATCTGCCAAATAAATTCACAAAAATTGGCATATGCTGATACACTGAGCAGAGATAATGTACACTATACATTCTCCATTCAAGTCCAGATATTACTTAAAGCATTCAGTGCCAATATTAATTTTGTTTTCTACCCAGAACTTACTGGGTATTAAAAAACAGTTTTATATAGATTTTGCTAAATAATCAATGTAAATAATAGTCACTGAATTATACCTGGTCAATTTTGGTAATGTTATAGTAGAAAATAAATTGAGGGTTGGGACGAGGGAAATCAGTTGACAAGACCAGAAAAGGGGCACAGTATTTCCAGGACTTGATTCTACTGCAAAGATAAGTACATACGATAAGGCTAATATTTTTCATTCAATAGTTACTAACATTGTTCTGGGTGTTGACATACACCAGTGAACAAGACAGACAAAATCCCTGTCCTTAAGGAGGTTTTGTTTCTAAGGTTTATAAAACTAAAACACAAACACAAATCCATCTCTCTTTGCAGTTTCAAAACATATAATGGAATGTAACCAGGGTAACCATGTCCCAGTTTGACATTTCATCTGGTGCCACTTAGGAATCTTGACATCATGAAAATAGTAATAAATCACTTTAGACCAGTGCTTAGATATGTAGACAAATTAGATGTACTCAACTTGGTAACCACCTCTCTATATTAAATGCAAATCATAGGCCTAGTAACAGTGTAAGGGAAAATAGTAGCAAAACTGTTTCCACCACTGACCACTCAGGCACAGGAACTAGTCTTAGAAGCAACAAGAGTGTGCATGTGTGTGGATATAGTCAGGGGATTGGTACACACACAGATGGGCACTCAGTATTTTGATGTAGTGGAATGGAAATTTCATGGTACTGGGAATCAGAAGACCTGCCATATCTTGTGAAAGTCTCAAATATTTGGGGATGCATTAAATTGTACCTTTAAGGAAAAAATCTGAACTACAGTCAAACTTAGCTCTAAAACTGAGTCTATGATTTCCTATGCAAAACCTTGGGGCTTCAACTCCTGAATTTTATCTGCAGAAAGTCATAGATGGCAGTCTTTCACACTACAGGAAGAAGTAAACAATTAGGTTAAAAAAAATCAGTAATCTCAGATATACTTTTCTTTCTACCTTTCAGTTCCTTCCCATAGCTTGTGTATTTTGAAAGTCGGATCAAAAAACAGGTGATAGGGAATAGAGTTCAACATTAGTATGTGCAGAGGATGAGGAAATTAATCAACAGGAGTGGGGAGTGGTCATGTCAAGGAATCCTTAGATCTTTCCTGAGGTAAGGGAAAGACTGCAGGGTACAAAGGGGCAGTAGGGAAAGTGGAACTATGATAAAAACAGACACAAGCAATGACATGAAATGAAAATCTCCTACTGTGCCTTCCTCATCTCACTCTGTTCTCGTTATTCTCCACCATGGGCCACTTGTTGAGAATCTGTAGGACCCTCTCAAGGATCTAGAGCACCTTCTTGATGCTACCAGCTCCACAGGACTTCCTCCTGTGGCCATTCTCTTTTCCCTCTACCTACCTCCAACTACCATTAACCCTAGTGCAAGCCCTTCCCTAGTATGTTTACCTGAGAATAATCTAATTAATTAATTCTCACTAGGTATTACTGATTAGGCCGATCCTATGAGGCTGTGCATTTTAACAGGCATAACCATCACCCAAAGGGTTGTTAAAGGTGAAAAGGGCCTTAAAAGTACCAGAAACGGAAGCCAGGTCCATCCTCCACCCTCTGCACCTCACTGGCCTGCTGTACCAGACACACCAGCCCTGATGTTGTGTGCATTAGTTCTTCTCTGTACCATTCTGCCTCAAATGGAGGAGTTCCCAGAACCAGAAGATTTGTGTTATGAAGGCTTTTGAAGCAAAACAGCCTATCCAACACCCTTAAACATTCCCTATAGACTCTCCTCTTTTTGACTCACCCATTAGGCTTCCCAGAGAAAGTAGACAGCAATATCTTTAGCCCTGGATTTAAACACCCGTGTGTAAAGTCAAGCAAGCTCACCATGGTTTTTAAAATATTAAAAACTTGTCCCCAGAGGTGGAGTCTACAGAGGCAGGCAGGCCTCCTTGAGCTGCGGTGGGCTCCACCCAGTTCAACTTTCCCGCTTTTGTTTACCTACTTAAGCCTCAGCAACTGTGGGCGCCTCTCCCGCAGCCACCCTGCCGCCTTGCAGTTAGATCTCAGACTGCTGTGCTAGCAATGACGGAGGCCCACTGGGCGTGGTACCCTCCAGACCACGTGTGAGTATATAATCTCCTGGTGTGCCGCTTGCTAAGACCCTTGGTAAAGCACAGTATTAGGGTGGGAGTTACCCGATTTTCCAGCTGTTGTGCGTCTCAGTTTCCCTTGGCTAGGAAAAGGAATTCCCTTCCCCTGGCGCTTCCCAGGTGAGGCGATGCCTCCCCCTGCTTCAGCTTGCTGGTCTGGCTGCACCCGCTGACCAGCAGAGTCTTTCTAACCTGCCCCAGTGAGATGAACCCGGTACTTAACTTGAAAATGCAGAAATCACCGGTCTTATGTGTCAAGCACAGGCTGGGAGCTGGAGGCTGGAGCTGTTCCTATTCTGCCATCTTGGGTGCCCCCTCCATCTGAGTCCTTTCATGTAAAGCAAGTCCTTAGAGACTTACAAAGAGACTTAGACTCCCATACAATAATAATGGGAGACTTTAACACCCCACTGTCAACATGAGACAGATCAAAGAGACAGAAAGTTAACAAGGATATCCAGGAATTGAACTCATCTCTGCAGCAAGCAGACCTAATAGACATCTATAGAACTCTCCACCCCTAATCAACAGAACATACATTCTTCTCAGCACCACGTCACACTTATTCCAAAATTGACCACATAGTTGGAAGTAAAGCACTCCTCAGCAAATGTACAAGAACAGAAATTATAACAAACTGTCTCTCAGACCACAGTGCAATCAAACGAGAACTCAGGACTAAGAAACTCAATCAAAACTGCTCAATTACATGGAAACTGAACAACCTGCTCCTGAATGACTACTGGGTGCATAATGAAATGAAGGCAGAAATAAAGAAGTTCTTTGAAACCAATGAGAACAAAGATACAACATACCAGAATCTCTGGGACACATTTAAAGCAGTGTGTAGACGGAAATTTATAGCACTAAATGCCCACAAGAGAAAGCTGGAAAGATCTAAAATTGACACTCTCACATCACAATTAAAAGAACTAGAGAAGCAAGAGCAAACACTGAATATTCAAAAGCTAGCAGAAGGCAAGAAATAACTAAGATCAGAGCAGAACTGAAGGAGATAGAGACACAAAAAACCCTCCAAAAAAATCAATGAATCCAGGAGCTGGTTTTTTGAAAAGATCAATAAAATTGATAGACCACTAGCAAGACAAAGAAGAAAAGAGAGAAGAATCAAATAGATACAATAAAAAATGATAAAGGGGATATCACCACCGACCCCACAGAAATACAAACTACCATCAGAGAATACTGTAAACACCTCTATGCAAATAAACTAGAAAACCTAGAAGAAATGGATAATTTCCTGGACACTTACACTCTCCCAAGACTAAACCAGGAAGAAGATGAATCCCTGAATAGACCAATAGCAGACTCTGAAATTCAGGCAATAATTAATAGCCAGCACCCAAAAAAAGTCCAGGACCAGACAGATTCACAGCCGAATTCTACCAGAGGTACAAGGAGGAGCTGGTACCATTCCTTCTAAAACTATTCCAATCAACAGAAAAAGAGGGAATCCTCCCTAACTCATTTTATGAGGCCAACATCATCCTGATACCAAAGACTGGCAGAGACACAACAAAAAAAGAGAACTTTAGACCAATATCCCTGATGAACATCGATGCAAAAATCCTCAATAAAATACTGGCAAACCGAATCCAGCAGCAGATCAAAAAGCTTACCCACCATGATCAAGTGAGCTTCATCCCTGGGATGCAAGGCTGGTTCAACATACACAAATCAGTAAACGTAATCCAGCATATAAACAAAACCAAGGACAAAAACCACATAATTATTTCAATAGATGCAGAAAAGGCCTTTGACAAAATTCAACAGCCCTGCATGCTAAAAATTTTCAATAAATTTGGTATTGATGGAATGTATCTCAAAATAATAAGAGCTATTTATGACAAACACACAGCCAATATCATACTGAATGGGCAAAAACTGGAAACATTCCCTTTGAAAACTGGCACAAGACAAGAATGCCCTCTCTCACCACTCCTATTCAACGTAGTGTTGGAAGTTCCGGCTAGGGCAATCAGGCAAGAGAAAGAAATCAAGGGTATTCAGTTAGGAAAAGAAGAAGTCAAATTGTCCCTGTTTGCAGATGACATGATTGTATATTGAGAAAACCCCATTGTCTCAGCCCAAAATCTCTTAAAGCTGATAAGAAACTTCAGCAAAGTCTCAGGATACAAAATAATGTGCAAAAATCACAAGCATTCTATACACCAGTAACAGACAAACAGAGAGCCAAATCAGGAATGAAATCCCATTCACAATTGCTTCAAAGAGAATAAAATACCTAGGAATCCAACTTACAAGGGATGTAAAGGACCTCTTCAAGGAGAACTACAAACCACTGCTCAGTGAAATAAAAGAAGACACAAACAAATGGAAGAACATACCATGCTCATGGATAGGAAGAATCAATATCGTGAAAATGGCCATACTGCCCAAGGTAATTTATAGATTCAATGCCATCCCCATTAAGCTACCAATGACTTTCTTCACAGAATTGCAAAAAACTGCTTTAAAGTTCATATGGAATCAAAAAAGACCCAGCATTGCCAAGACAATCCTAAGTCACAAGAACAAAGCTGGAGGCATCATGCTACCTGACTTCAAACTGTACTACACGGCTACGGTAACTAAAACAGCATAGTACTGGTACCAAAACAGAGATATAGACCAATGGAACATAACTGAGCCCTCAGAAATAATACCACACATCTATAGCCATCTGATCTTTGACAAACCTGACAAAAACAAGAAATGGGGAAAGGATTCCCTATTTAATAAATTGTGCTGGGAAAATTGGCCAGTCATAAGTAGAAAGCTGAAACTGGATCCTTTCCTTACTCCTTATACAAAAATTAATTCAAGATGGATTAGAGACTTAAATGTTAGACCTAAAACCATAAAACCCTAGAAGAAAACCTAGGTAATACCATTCAGGACATAGGCATGGGCAAGGACTTCATGTCTTAAACACCAAAGGCAATGGCAACAAAAGCCAAAATTGACAAATGGGATCTAATTAAACTAAAGAGCTTCTGCACAGCAAAAGAAACTACCATCACAGTGAACAGGCAACCTACAGAATGGGAGAAAATTTTCGCAATCTACTCATCTGACAAAGGGCTAATATCCAGAACCAACAAAGAGCTCAAAGAAATTTACCAGAAAAAAACAAAAAACCCATCAAAAAGTAGGCAAAGGATACGAACAGACACTTCTCAAAAGAAGACATTCATACAGCCAACAGACACATGAATAAATGCTCATCATCACTTGCCATCAGAGAAATGCAAATCAAAACCACAATGAGACACCATCTCACACCAGTTAGAATGGCGATCATTAAAAAATCAGGAAACAACAGGTGCTGGAGAGGATGTGGAGAAATAGGAATGCTTTTACACTGTTGGTGGGACTGTAAACTAGTTCAACCATTGTGGAAAACAGTGTGGCGATTCCTCAAGGATCTAGAACTAGAAATACCATTTGACCCAGCCATCCCATTACTGGGTGTATACCCAAAGGACTATAAATCATGCTGCTATAAAGACACGTGCACACATATGTTTATTGCAGCACTGTTCACAATAGCAAAGACTTGGAATCAACCCAGATGTCCATCAGTGACAGACTGGATTAAGAAAATATGGCACATATATACCATGGAATACTATGCAGCCATAAAAAAAGGATGAGTTCGTGTCCTTTGTAGGGACATGGATGCAGCTGGAAACCATCATTCTCAGCAAACTATCGCAAGAAGAGAAAACCAAACACCGCATGTTCTCACTCATAGGTGGGAATTGAACAATGAGATCACTTGGATACAGGAAGGGGAACATCACACACCAGGGCCTATTGTGGAAAGGGGGGAGGGGGGAGGGATAGCATCAGGAGATATACCTAATGTAAATGACAAGTTAATGGGTGCAGCACACCAACATGGCACATGTATACATATGTAACAAACCTGCACGTTGTGCACATGTACCCTAGAACTTAAAGGATAATAATAATAAAAAAAAAATTTAAACTTTTTGGATAAAAGGTTTTGGTTAAATAATTCATCCTTGTGTTATTAATTATATTCTGAGTTTTAAAAATGCTTCTCATTCACCAATCCTTTTTGTTTCTGAAGACAATCATGTAAGGTGGTTGGAGAGTTTATAACATTAGATGATCATTTAGAACATTAGATTACATAACATTGTCACTTTTGCATATTAAAAAAATAGTGGTTTAGAGTACAGTATCAGGACTAAACTGCCTAAGGATGAATCCTGCCTCTACCACTACTAGTGTGTGACCTTGAACAATTTATTTTACCCATCTGTTCTTCAATCTCCCTGTCTGTAAAAATTAGCGTAAAAATAAGACTTACTTCTTAGAGTTATTTGATAACTAAATGAACTAATGCAAGAATAGTGCTCAATACATTGCCTGACACCTGATAAGTACTCAAAAAGTGGTAGTTTGGGTTAGTATCTTCACCACAACCACCACCACTACCATCATCATAAACATTATCATCAGAAATGACTATGTACCCAGAACAAATTAATCATTTGATTACCACATCCTTACTTCACTTTGTGCCAATATAGACATTGTCTTGATGTTTCTGCTCACTGCTAACATCAACTCTTTGTCTTCGAAACTTGTTTTCCTCTACTTTTGCCACAGCTGATCTCAAGAAGCATAAAGTAGTTTAATGAAATGAAATGAATTCAATGAGTCATCTTTGTCTCCATTAAAAAGAGGAAAAGTAATATTTGAAACGGCAACATTCTGAATAGATGTATGGAGACTCTCTCCATATCTGGAATGTAATATCAAAATATTTCAGGGCTATGATAAGTGTTGTATTAATAGAAGACCTAAAAGCTTTTAAATATCTTTACATGGCTTTCTGCTCCTTAGGCACTAAACATATCAATAATTCACAATTAGCACAATAATAATTATGACACTGATAGAAATTATATTCATTTAATAAAGTTAGTATTCAATAAATAAGGTTACCTCAACCAATGTTTTGCATCAGGGGTGAAAAGCTTTATGGGAACTGTTTGTTTGATTTTTAACACAATTCCAAAAGATACAGGTAACAAAATCCATATCTCTAATGAAGGTAAAATTAGAATATTTACACTTTATAACTTGACCGAAAAAAATTTACCAGCATAATCAAACTACAGGTGACAGCCCATAAACTAAACATCTACTATTTCCATCAAAGACAAATTTCAATTAGTTGCTTTATCCATTCTTAACTAACTACTTTTACTGTAACTTTACCTTTAATGTAAATTCACATCACATCCTCTCACTAAGGAGGGGTGACCCTGACTAGAAACTGTCTTTCTTGACTGCCTTCATTTTCACATAATAATATAAATTCAAAGCCAGTGCCTCTTACCTATTAACAAGAATGGGTCTGATACCTATTCTTCAGGTTCTTTTCAGGAAGCCTAATCTTGAACCTAGTAGAAAGGCTTTACATGGCTATCAAAAACCAAATTAAAAAAAGCAACAGTTATACAATGTTGCCTGAAAGATTCCAGTAGTCAGTTCTACCATATACTCTAAAACCTGTCCTCAGATTAAAATAGATCAATAGAACATTGCCCACATGGATTGAATTATTAATTTCCACACATCCGCAGTCTCCTTCATACCCCATTGGCTTGCCCTGAGGGACATTCTTGAAAAAAAAAAAAGAAAGAAAAAGAAAAAACAGCAACATGGGAAGTACTTTTTACCACCAGAATGTTGGGGAGGTCATTGTTTATTATACGACAAGAAGCTTTCATAGGTAAAGAGGGTGGGACAAGAATTTAAGACAAGCAGTTCAACAAGCACTAATCAAAATAAGTTCAAGATGGCAACACTGCTTGATGTAGAAAGATTCATGTCCCCAAAGGCACCCATCCAGCCTCCCAGAGGGAGCATGGCATGTTCATCCCAAAGATTTCTGTTCTGGGCTTGAGGTGCTACCAGAGTGGTAACCCCCCTCCATTGAATTCATTCCTTACCTAGCCTTCAATATGTCCCCTGGACATATTGAACAATCCGGAAGAAAGTTTTATGTTTTTATAAATCTCATCTTATTCTCAGCCTCACTTTCCCATCAGATCAAGCAAGTTCTACCTTTGGGTAAAACTGGATTCCTTACCATATTGTTATAAATTACAATTGACTCAAATCCCAGTAGCTATGGCAGCAAGGCAAATACCACATTCCCAGATGTTGTGCTTCCCTGTATCTTATGCTATTTACTTTTTCCAACATAGTGACTTTCTCTGGTTTACCATACTCTCACTTCTTCTGGATATCCCACAGTAATAAGATTTTGGTGAAAATAAAATTGTGTGTGTGTGTGTGTGTGTGTGTGCGCGCGTGTGTAGACAGAGAGAGAGAGAGATAACATAGCATTTTGGGGGTTACTATCTTTAGATGGGTCTGCTTGCAAAATTGGTCTTTGGCTGGCATCTGAGGACTTGGCTTTCAGAATATTCTCTATGTTAATAAGGCTGTTTTGTCTACATGAGTTACTGTACTGTTATTGTACCAGCTTGCCTACACTGATTGTACAAGAAAATGTGATTGATGGTGAATACGTGCTTCCCTTCTGGAAATTTGCTATATGTGGCTGGCCACACCAGCAAAGGGTGGTTATATAACTAGCCCCAAATATCTGGGAACATCCCGAGACTCTGGACTCTTGAGTCTCAAACAAGGTTTCCTGGACCAAAACACTGCACATATATTGCTGCATTTCACTGGTGGAGGAAAGCATTTCTGTGTGATCCCTCTTGACAGAGAAAATGTTGGAAGTCTGTGCTGGGATTCCTCCAGACTACCTGATGAATCTTTTTCCATTGCGGATCACTAAAAAAATATAGTCAGGAATACTGTTGTTTCTGAGTCCTGTGAGTATTTCTAATGAATAACCAAATGTATGAATGGGCTTGGAATCTCTGAGTTATATATGTAAAAATTTTAAAATAGGAAAAATAGTTAAACAAATACTTTATAAAAGAAGATACCTGCATGTCAAAGAAGCACAGGAAAAGTATTTCAATGTCATTAAACATTAAGGAAGTATAAATCAGAAGTGCAATGAGATACCACTACACAGCTAAAACTAAAAAGACTGACCATACCAAGTGATTGTCAATAATAGGGAGTAATTACAACTCTCAGGCACTGCTTATAGAACATAAAATGCCACAACCACTTTAGAAAACAGTTTGGCCAGTGATGATGAGCATTTTTTCATGTGTCCGTTGGCTGTATGAATGTCTTCTTTTGAGAAATGTCTGTTCATATCCTTTGCCCACTTTTTGATGGGGTTGTTTGTTTTTTTCTTGTAAATTTGTTTGAGTTCTTTGTAGGTTCTGGATATTAGCCCTGTGTCAGATGAGTAGATTGCAAAAATGTTCTCCCATTCATACATATGTAACAAACCTGCACATTATGCACATGTACCCTAGAACTTAAAGTATAATAATAATAATTAATTAATTAATTAATTAATTTTTTAAAAAAAGAAAACAGTTTGGCCATTTCTTAAGAAGTGTAACCTACACCTACTGTAAGATCCAGTCATTCCACTTTTAGGTATTTACAAAGGAAAATAAAAGCATATATCCATATAATGACTTTATCAGTAAAAGCCATAAAATGGAAATAATTCCAATAACCACCAACAGATGAGTGGATAAACACATTGTCATATAGCCATACAATGGGGAAAACCAATTAAAAGAAATGAACTATCAATACATGTAACAAATCTCAAAATATTTATGTTCAGTGAAAGAATTAATATGAAAACTTTAGTACATACAGTACAATCCCATTTATATTAAACTCTAGAAAATGTAAAGTAACCTATAGTCACAGAAAACAGATCAGTGGTTGCATGGGGACGAAAAGAGTGACAGGGAAAGGCAGGAAAGAGGTATTACCATGGCACAGGAAACTTTGGGACATAATGAATATGTTCATTATCTTCATTATAGTGATGGGTTCACAGGTATGTATCTATTGCAAAGTATATCAAATTGTACACTTTAAATGTTTGCAGTTTATTATATGTGAAAAATACATAAGCTTTTCTTAAAACTTTCCATAACAAGTCTTTTCAGGCTTAGGTTACAGGCTGTTAGAAACACCACCCATCCTAGGTTTCCTATAACATTATATGCAAATTTGTTAATAATAATTGAAAAGCAATAGGACATAATCTTTAGGAATTTCAGCAATGAGCATAATATAATACCTACCAAGAAAGAATGTATCTGAAAATCAACTCATAAAAAGAGATAAAGGTAAGAAAGATAATGACTGGACATGTAACAGATTCCTAATAAAAATTATGCAGCGCAATCATTAGTTACTTTAGGCTACATAAATCCAAAACAATCTTCTAAAGCACTGAGGTCTCAGAGTGTAGAACTTGTCTAGATATACACCTAGATCTATGATATGCACTATAGTGAACATAGGGAGTTCTGTGATTGGGTAAAACCACCCAAGTCTTAGCCATACTCAGAACATTGATGTCTCCAAAACCCTTCGAGAAATGGTTGATTACCAGGTATGTAAAAAAATACATCCTTAAGGGAAATTCTTACAAATTACTTGGGCCATGCTTTTAGAGCAATAAAAGATTAAGTTCAACTGCTTTAAAAAGTAAGAAAAGCTATATATATATATATACACACACACACACATACACACACACACACACACATATATATATATTTAATTCAAAAATGTAATTCAATGGTTCTCTCAATGGTCTTACAATTATGAAAAAAGTTAGGATGTCATAAAATCAGCTCCAAACACTCTAAATGCATTCACAGAATAGAATCTGCTCCCTTAAGTGAGCATTTCTAGAAATTGACAGGCAAAATCCTGAAGGTTTTTGTAATTGATATTGTTGAACTTCTGCTATTGGTGATTTCTCACTTGAAACATTCATTATTTAAAAAATTCCAATCAACTAATAGGTTATGTAAACATTTCTGAGCATATCAACATATGGTAATTAATTTCTCCTTATTAATCCTTTAAAGGTACTTTATAAAATAGTTTACAATCCTATCTATGAAGCTGATCCTAGTATCAAATAAATGTTCCAAAATCATTTTATACATTCACATAGGAAATAGAGCACATTTACTGAAATTACAGCAATGTTTGTCAGCACAATATTTTTAGCTGAGAAAAATCAGATATGTAAAATGATATTTGTCTTTATAATTGAGCTTAGTTGCTGGATGGCAGAAACTTAATTTAAGTCAATTCCACATTTTTGTTTTTGTTTTTCCTCAGCCACTTCAGAGTTTTTTGGTCAAGTGAAGCATAAACTCAGTTAGTTCTGAACTGGCCTTTTCCCTCCCCTGAGGTGTCTAGTTGTGAGAAGTGGGTGGAGGTGTCTGGTGTTAAGTTGGTGGTTGACCTCAGGCAGGACCATCCCTCCACTAGGGGTAACACAAGCAGACACCGTGTCCACCAGTTCTGCAGCCACTAGCCCAACCCACTTCTTAGAATCCCCTTATCACAATGGAGAGAACTCTTCAGGGACAATTGGCTTCTAAATAAACTATTCTCCCTTTTGAGAGCCAAATATATTGGTGCCTTACAATGTGCTCAGGCACAGTGGTGCCTTACAATGTAGTCAGGCAGTGTTCATACTCATTTTTCCAGGCCCTAAGAAAGAGATAAGTCCTCCAGGATCTCATGTTCCAAACATCTCTTTATCTGGTAGGAGTGGAGCCAGAGTAGGGGTGGATTTTATTGTTCCTCTAAGATGCCTTGCCCACAAGAACCTCCAAGTCTTACCCTCTTGCGTTAATTGAAACTCCACCTTGGAATCCCCTCCTCTGGAACTAAGCCTTACCATCTAATCCATCAGTTATGGTTTATAACAAAAGTTATTTCCCTGATATCATCTGTAGGCAATGTATTCAATAAACAATACTTTCAAACAAAATGGACACAGTCTGAATGATTTATACCATAATCAAAGCGCATTCAGTGTAAGTGCCTGATGCAGATTGCCATAAGCCTTGAAAACTGCTAATAAATGGCTAATTGCCTTTATATTTTTCTAAAAGCAAAAGTCATAACCTCTCAGCAAATTCCATCAATTTAACTTTCCAAGATAATATGTAAACACTATTTTTCTCTCTTTTAGCACACAGTGCTTCATACATGGTAACTCTCTGATAGATGATTCCTAGATGAATACTTTTTTCTTGAAGAAATTTTTTCCAAATAATTTATCTTAGTGTTCTAGTCAGAACCTGAACAAAATATATATATACACACACATATATTTATTATATATACACACATATATATGTTATGTATATATATTTTTTGTATATGTCCATTTTTATAGCAATTCTAGTTCGGGGTCATATGAGATCCAAAACAGCTTGGTCGTCCAGATAAACAGGACCATCGGTGATTAGGTGTGTGCTCATTTTGTTTAGAACTAAAGCATCAAAATGAAAGACTAGGCATTTCCAAAAAATCCCAAGTGTTTCCAAAAGAGAGGAAATGGAAAAGTGAAGATTCTGCTGTGATCCTAAAAATAGAAGATCTTTAAGAGGCACTTAAAAAATTCACTACAATCCAAGCTATTTTGCCATGTTACTCACATAACCAGAAATTATAGGCATCATGAATTGGAATATAGTGGGTGCCCAATGAGGTAATTATGCCCACTTTCCTATTCATGGTGGCCTTAGGAACTACAATCCTTTCATTAATGGCCTTGGGAACATCCCGAGTCAATATTTTTATTTCCTGTTTTCACCTGCCACTGGTGAGTACCTATCTCCATTTTCTGAATATATGACTAAATTTAACATGGGAGTTATGACAAGACATGCAGGAAGCTGCCCAGGCCAAATGAACTGAAAAACTCAGAACAATTTTAAATATGCTTTTTGTTTTGAAGGAAGTCTTGAAGTTCTGCAGATCTTCATCATACTTTAATTTTATTTTGATGCTACAATTAGATTTGAAAGAATTTACATATTCCTACAAAAAACTAAAGCATTTCAGTTCTATGAGATTAAGGTAAAACTTTTTATGAATAAATTTTGATAAATGAACTATAAAACATCTGTGATATCAACCACTTTTTACTTTAGCTTACTGGAGCAACATAAAGCAACATCTGTCAGCTAAACTTCAAATGAAATCTTTTTGAGTTCACACTCCTAAAATGTATTTTTACACAAATAATCTTTAAAATATTTGCAGTTCATTTTAGCATCTGTTCATAACCTAAACCCAATTAAACTCAGGAAGGAGTATTAAGCCATCACATGTATATTTTCTCAGTAATTCATTTTTAATCAATTCAACAACATGTAGCTTTTTTATCTGAAATGAAACTTTGCTAGCATACAGGTATGAAGTGTATTGATTTTCATAATCATTTTTGCATTTCCTTTTTTTTCATTTTTTCAAACAAATAGATTTCATAAGGTACATGTAAAAATACAAGCCAGCAATCCTTTCCTTTGTTTAATCTGTCAGAATATTAACCAGAAAATGTCCCCGCTGTGGACTGAATAACCAAATGGTAGAATTGGGTCTACCGTATGAGTAAATAGATCTTCCTTTTGGTGCTTTTTAAAATATGCATTATGTAAATGTGCTTAATTTCTCTGCCAGAGTAATCCAGAAAAGAATTAGAAATGAACAGCTGGGTCAAGGGGAGAAAAAAGAGTTAGGAGGGACGATACATGGGGGTTCCTCCTGGGATAGATAAAGACAATGGCAACAGAGAAGAAAATGTCAGTATAAGTTGCCAATTGTATAGCAGATGATTTGCAGTTGTGTGGCAAACAGACCTTGAATTTCCAGGCACACCTACAGCCAAGGGTTTCTAATAGTCCTGAGCTGTGACGGCCTTTCTTCAATTGCTGCTTTCATCAAACTTAATTTCCATCTACTTCTATCATAAGGTGTCTGTGTGTATTTGTACTTTTCTCAAACTTTACTCATATTTATTTATTTTTGAGATGGAGTCTCACTCTGTCACCTAGGCTGGAATGCAGTGGCACAAGAGGCTCACTGCAACTTCTGCCTCCTGGGTTCAAGCGATTCTCCTGCCTCAGTCTCCTGAGTAGCGGGGATTACAGGCGCCTGCCACCAAGCCCGTCTAATATTTTGTATGTTTAGTAGAGATAGGGTTTCACCATGTTGGCCAGATGGATCTCGAACTCCTGACTTCAGGTGATCCACCCCCCTTGGCCTCCCAAAGTGCTGGGATTACAGGTGTGAGCCTCATTTTTTTTTTTTTTTTTTTTTTTTTGAGACAGAGTCTCGCTCTGTCACCCAGGCTGGAGTGCAGTGGCTGGATCTCAGCTCACTGCAAGCTCCGCCTCCCGGGTTTACACCACTCTCCTGCCTCAGCCTCCCGAGTAGCTGGGACTGCAGGTGCCCGCCACCTCGCCCAGCTAGTTTTTTTGTATTTTTTTAGTAGAGATGGGGTTTCACCATGTTAGCCAGGATAGTCTCGATCTCCTGACCTCATGATCTGCCTGTCTTGGCCTCCCAAAGTGCTGGGGTGAGCCTCATTTTAAAGAACAGGAACCTTGTCTACCCGTTGGCATGGCCTCTTGTGCAGCAACATAGGCTCCTGTTCCTGCCGCAACTCTCTCCCTCCTTCTCTGGCCATCAGAGTCCAGAGTTGGTCCACCATGGCTTTACTCACTGCTGCCACCCAGTTCTTGGGAACAAAGGATGTATCTTGTCTTGTTCTTGCTGCCTGGCATGCCAGTACCTCCTCTAGGAATTTGGAAGACATATTGACTTACCTGATACCCAAGGAGCAGGCCAGAATTAAGATCTTCAGACAGCAAAGTGGCAAGAGGGTGGTGGGCCAAACCACTGTGGGCAGGATGTGTGGTGGCCTGAGAGGCACGAGGGGATTGGTATATGAAACATCAGTTCTTGATCCTAATGAAAGCATCCATTTCTGAGGCTTTAGTGTCCCTGAGTGCCAAAAACTGCCACCTAAGGCTAAGGGTAAGAAAGAACCTCTGCTGGAGGGCTTATCTCAGCTGCTGGTAGCTGAACATATCCCAACAGAGGAAACAGGTATCCTGGCTTTCAAAAAAGTGATCAAAGAGGGCAGCTCTACCCTCCCATGTGGTCACCATGCTGGACAACTTTCCCACCAATATACATCCCATGTCTCAGCTCAGTGCAGCCTATACAGCCCTCAACAGTGAAAGTAATACTACCTAAGCATATGCAGAGGATATCAAGTTCTGGGAGCTGATTTATGAAGACTGTGTGGATCTGATCACAAAGCTACCTGTGTTGCAACAAAGATCTACCAAAATCTCTACTAAGAGGGCAAAAATGTTGGGGCCATTGACTCCAAGTTGAACTGGTCCCACAATTTCACCAACATGTTAGGCTATACTGATGCTCAGTTCACTGAGCTCACGCACCTGTACCACACCATCCACAGTGACCATGAGGGCAGTGATGTAAGTGCCCATATCAGCAACTTGTTGGGCAGTGCCCCTTCAAGCCCTTATCTGTCCTTTGCAACAGCCATGTATGGATTGACAGGCCCTCTACATGTACTAGCAAATCAAGAACTGTTTGTCTGGCTAACTCAACTACAGAAGGAAACTGGCAAAGATGTGGCATGTGAGAAGTTATGAGACTACACCTGGAACACACTCAACCTAAGATGAAGTTATTCCAGACTGTGGCCATGCAGTATTAAAGAAGACTGATCCATGAGATACCTGCAGTGACAGTTTGCTCTGAAACACCACATAATGACCCCATGTTAACTTGGTTGCTCAGCTACACAAGATTGTGCTCAATAGCCTCTTAGAGAATGGCAAAGCCAAGAATACTTGGCCCAATGTAGACACACCCTGGGGTACTGCTCCAGGACTATGGCATGATGGAAATGAATTACTACACTGTTTGGTTCAGAGTGTCTCGGGCACTGAGTGTACTGGCACAGCTCATCTGAAGTCATGCACTCGGATTCTCTCTAGAAAGGCCCAAGTCTTTCTAGATGGTCTGATGAAGTTCATGGACTCTAAGTTGGGATAAAACTGGAGACTGGGGGGAAAGTGACTACCAGAAAGTGAGGACACTTTAAAAAAAAAAAAAGTCTACTTTTGTTTTAAGGGGGCTTTAAAGACTTAGAATTAAATTGTATCTGAGGCACTGATAATAGATTTGAGGTTAAAATGTAAATTAAAATTTTTAAAAATGAAAAACCTAACTAACTCCCTTCACTTGCCTAGTATGAGTTGCCCATCAACTGCAGAATGACCATGACTAATGCATGTGTAATGGGTTAAGTCTGGCCCCTGCACCATCTCAGAGTGAGAATCTGGCTCCTCTTTCCCTTGGTCAAAGCTGTTTGCAGAGAATGTGGAGTCACTTCTGAGATTTTGCTTCTACTCTGCCAAGTGCACAATAAGCCAGCAAGCCAGGACTCTTCCCTTTCTGTTTCCATAGGAATGTCGTTGTATAGTCAGCTGTACCGAGTCCCTCAGCCCTCTCTCCTGCACACTAACACCTCCTAGCAAGATCTATTGGTTAGCTGGACATGCTTTGGCAATTTTTTATGCTACCAGGTGAGCATAAAGTAATGATATTTGTTGTAACTGGCACCTAGTGTTGATTTGATTTCTCTTTTCAAAACTATCCTATTAAAATTAAGGTCTCAGAGTGTTCTGTCTCCCATTACTTTAATACCCCCATTCAGACTTTCTACACCTGTTGCACCTCAAGATAAGGATGTCTGGGACCTCCCCATCTTGGCCCTCACCAGAGACCTCTTTCAACAGATCTGTCTTATCTGTGGTCCCAGTCAATGGGTTTTTATCAGTGCTTAATGTGAACTAAATATTTTACTTCCACAGAACACAAGCCACTACCCTCTGACCTTCCCCTGCCCTTCTAAGGTGCTGTGGGGCATAAACAGGGACTCAGGAATGACAGCATGATAGCTTCAGGGTCTGGTCCCAGGAGTATTAGCTCCTCTTTTGGAGCAAGAAAATGATTCAAGATTGGACATGGTCTCCTCTGATTATTGGGTCCTGGAGTTGAGAGGATTAAAAACAGTAAGCCTTCCCCTTCATCCTTTGCCTCAAGAAAATGCTCCCTTACTTATCAACCTCCTTTTCCTGTCCTGCCTCAAGCGCTCACAATACAGTGTTTGTCTTAGAAGCCCCATTTGCACATGTTTTCAGAAACTCAGAATGTTCTACTGCCTTTTCTTGAAGAACTGATTAAGATACATTCTTTCTGTGCCCCTTTCTTCCTTCCAAATTCCTGCCTGTGTTTCTGTGGATCCACCATCCCCAGAACTACACTGTTGAGATGAACACAGTATAAGCCCCTAATAACTGTAAGGTCATGATGCAGACTTCAGGTTGCTCTGTATAAAATGCAAAGTAAATGTTTTTATTAACAATGAAAAAAAGAAAAATACCAGACACTCTGAGCTGGTTTTGCAGGTGGTCATATATATCTGAAATAACTTCCCATTATAGTAGAAGACTGAGAAATTATCCAAATAATGCAATCATTTAGGGCGTTAAAAAGAGTTTCTATGTAATGCATTTATAAATGTTATGCATGTATGTAATAAATATGTACTCACAAAAGGGTTTCTCTGCTACTGAGAAAAGTATTTTCACCTACACAATAATAAATAGCTAGTGTTTCTTAAGCACTACTAGATGCCTGACATTGTTCTAAGTGTTCTACATATGTAGTCTCTTCATCTTAACAGCAGCCCTCTAATTTGATCCTATTATTATCTCCACAGAGCACAGAAAAATGAAGCATTATGTCCAAGGTCAGCCAGCATTCAATCCCAAGCAGTCTGGCTCTGTAGTATATAGTCTTACCACGACAAAATATAACATCTCATTTGACCTCGTTATATAGATACTATTATATCCATTTGTCAGATGAGAAAATTGAGGCTTAGTGGGATTATATAACTTTCAAAGTTCCTCTGCTAACATGATAGATTCAGTTCTAATCTTTCTGATTCCGAAGTCCATGCTTATAGCCAATTATAAACTTATAAAACCGCTACAGCCTCCTAAATGCAGGACCACTGTGTAAGATTTGAAAGTTATCATGACCCTCAAAAACAATACAAGTAAAAGGGAACAAATTATATTAGTGACCTGAACCACACCATCTCACTGAGGTGGCTCAGCCCTAGATAGCACCAGGATTTTTTCATCACTAATCACAGGGCAATGGTCCTAGGCCCAACCTCCCATCTGGCTCAGAGCTACTACTGTCAAAACAAAAGATGGCCTTTGTTTTCTGGTCTTTACAAATCCTTGTAGCAGTTTCTCTATCTGTCTCCAGGAGTGGTCACAAGGCTAGCCAGAAGGAAATTCAACCCAGAGACCCAAACCTGGATTCAAAACAGAAACTGCTCGAAGGGTTGAGTCAGGAGTTGTGTCCCCACAGAGCTCTTTGATCCTGAGAGAGGAAATCATTGGCACAAAGGAAAAGAGAAGCAGATTATAGACGAGAGGGCTTTTGTTGCTGAAGGTCTTTTCCTTCTAGATGAGCATTCTGGATTTCAGAGTGGCTGTTTCCTGCTGAGCTTCAATGGGCCGGGCCTCTGCCCCTGCACAAAAGAGTAGGAGAATTTTGAACTCAAACATAAAAGCAGAGCAGCAGGCCACAGCGTCTACAGCTCAGGCCTGCTGGGAGCCGCAGCCAGTTCAGATACCATATGTGTCCTGCTTATCCATCTGGTTCTTTGGACAAGGCCAAACAAAACAGTGGAAATAAATGGCAGAGTAAAGTCTTTTGCCCTGGCCCTGAAGCACATACTGACCTCACCTTGCAGAGTTTTTCTGTAAATCATTTGGATTATAAGTAGTTTGATTTAAAGTATAAGAGTCCAATCTATATAAAACTTTAAAGGGGGAGAAAAAAGTTCCAACATTACATCTGATTAGCAGGCTAATCACCTTATATCTGTCCCTTCATTTACCAATATTACTTCATAAATTAAAACCTGAAATCCAGTGAAACCATAAAAACATGTAGCTTAACCACATGTGAATCCAAACCAAATCAGCCACAGTTTATACAACCACTACAAAAGCTTCTGCATTATTAAACTATATTTTATGAAGAATTGGACTCACTTATTTAAGCAAAAGTCAGCACAGTAAATTTTTATGTAATAAGAAGACTCCATAATCTCTGATAGATTATTCTACATCTTAATTTTCTATGTAATTTCAACTTTGATTAACTGTAGACTCTTCATTGAAACTAATATATCTCTGTGGCTAATACTTTCAATGAACTTAGTTTGTATATATAGTTATGAGTTGCTTAACCACAAGGATACATTCTGAGAAATTTATCTTTAGGAGAATTCTTTGTTATGGGATCATGGAGTGTACTTACATAAACCTGTATAGCAGTGGTCCCCAACATTTTGGGCACCAGGGACTAGTTTCGTGGAAGATAAATTTTCCACAAACCTGGAGGGGGAGGAGCGGGGATAGTTTGGAGATGAAACTGTTCCACCTCCATGATTCTCATAAGGAGCAGCAACCTAGATCCCTCACATGCTCAGTTCACAATAGGGTTCACACTCCTATGAGAATCTAACGCTTCTGCTGATCTGACAGGAGGCAGAGCTCAGGTAGCAATGCTTGCTCGCTGGCACACTGACTTCCTGTTTCCTGCTTTGTGGCCTGGTTCCTAACAGGCCACAGACCACTACCAGTCTTGACAGAATGGGGGCGTGAAGATTGGGGACCCCTACCCTACTACACACCTTGGCTACATGGTATAGCCATGTTGTTTCTAGGCTACATACCTGTTCAGCATGTTACTGTAGGGAATACCGCAGGCAACTATAACAATGGCAAGTATTTGTGTATCTAAACATAGAAAAAGTAATGCATTGTCTTGTGACTTCATGATGGCTTCATCACTAGGTGAGAGGAATTTTTTCAGCTCCATTATAATCTGAAAGGATCACTGTTATCTATGTAGTCTATTGTTTACCAAAACGTCATTATATGGTGCATGACTGTATTTCAGTTACTTTCAACAGACCGAACATTAGCCTTGTACTATACCCAGTTTCTCAGTCTCAGCACTATTGACATTTTAGACCAGATAAATCTGTTGTGGGGGATTATCCTGTGCATTGCAGGACTTTTATCGCCACACTTAGTCTCTCACTTAAATGCCACTAGCACTGCCCCCCATTTGTGAAAACACCAAATGTCTCTATATATTGTCAGATGTCCCTGTGGAGTGAGTTGAAATCACCCCTGGTTGAGAACCACTGGTTTATATGATACAGAGAATAACTTTTGAATGCTGATCTGCTCCTTCTCATTTATACATAATCATTCAGTAACAGCTAATACTCAGTATTAAAAATATAAGGCAATGACTAGACCCATTGGATTTTTTAATCTAAGTTATAAATTTATCTTCTGAACTCATAAAAGTAATGTTATAATAGTTTCTGAATATCATGAAAATTCAATCATACACAAAACTCTATGTATTATATAATGGTGAGGTTTATTCCAGGCCCACTGACAAGTCTGTCTTACTTCACTGAAGTTAACCCTCCATACACAGATAATGACAGATGACTGGGCAGGTGGGAAAGATGGATGGGAAGAAAGAAAAAGCAGCAAGAATGTGGAGTCCCGATAAATAAGCAATAACAAGGAAGGGGACCCAGGTGGCAGAGGGCCCCAGGTGAGGAAGAACAATGAACAATTGTTTTGAGAGATGGCTAACCACAAATAACCTGAGGGCACCACAACCTTGCATGTAGCCCCCCTCCAGCAGGACCCTATAAAACTTCCCTCCAGCCCCTGCCTCTTTGCAGACAGCCTCTTCTCTGCTGTCCTGCCTATTGCAGTCTTGCCACATATTTTCATACTTTCTCTAATAAATCTGCTTTTCTTTACCTACAACTGTCTTGGTAAATTCCTTTACTGTCTGCACCACTCACCCTAGATAGTTACTACCCATGACAAAAAGACTAGAGAGCAGGCTATGAACAGTACTGAAGGTGGCTGAAATCATATAAGTAACGTTCCTTAAGAAAACTAGAAAAATACGTTTTCATGCAAAAGCAAACTATTTTAATAATGTACTTAGTTTGAAAATAGTCTTCATAATTAAATACAATGCATAAAATTCCCATTTAATGTTCTAAACTTACTATTTTAACTTAGGACCATTTTTTTAGTAAACCTCTTTTAATGTTGCTTCACTTAAATCATTTGTCTCTTTTTCTCCAGATGTTATGCTTCCTTTAAATAATTGCAAAGAGGTCATATTAAATTAGCCCTCTGTTTCAAAAGTGAAAAGCTCCAGTGAGCAAAGACAAATGTTTATGGCAAATTGGTTAGTAAAATGCTGTCTCATGAGAACTGGACATTAAACTGGAAATGTTTAACATCTCCTTGGTCAATCTCAATTCTTCCTTCAGTCACCGAAAATTATTTTTAGTTTAATCACAACTCATCACACTGTACACATTGAGATTGCTACTTTACTCCTTTAATTAAAAACAAAAACAAATAAAAATATTTTTATTTGGCTTTGCTAAAAGAAACTGGTTTAGTTCTATCACTGTGTATCAGAATTCTACTTCAATCTCAGTGATTATATTTTCTTGACATTTAATCAGACTGTAGTGATTTTCAACCATAGATTTAAAAAAAATGCTTATAAATTAATATAAATAAAGTGCTTAAAACAGTGTCAGAAATAATGCCTTACATAGTAAGAGTTACATAAGTACCTGCTATTATTACTGGGCTCCACTGAAGACTAACTAAATCCAAATCTATGGAGATTAAGTGTAGCCATCAGAATCATCAGAATATTTGGGCTAAGGCACTGGTACTTTGCCAAAGCCCTCTATGTGATGGCAGTGAGCCATCAGCATTGAGAAACATTGATTGTACCATGTGCCAATGAAGCAAATTTAATAGCTTAAATGTCAGAAAACCTGATCAGTCTCATTCTATGTACCACTGATTTAAAAAAAAAAAAAAAAATCTACCATTTTCTAGGCACTGTGCATGTCAAAGACATTGAAAATGAGTAAGACAATCTTTACCCTCAAGCAGCTAGCAATCAGTTAAATTAAACAGACTATGGCCCAATAAATACAGAGTAATTCTTTAAGGGTAAGAATAGTGATATTAACTAAGGGTGTGGGCCAAATAAACTATTAGCCAATTCTACTTGAATAAAGTAAGGAAGGCTCCCAGGGAGAGAGAAAATTGAAGTGACCCTTAAAGGATTAATGAAGTTGTGTTGGGTGCAAAATGAAGGGAAAGACACAGAAAGAAAGGGAAATCACATGTTTAAGAATTATTATGTAAAAGTTTAAGCAGAAGATGTGATGTGGGTGAAACTGCATAGATTCGAAGGGCTTGAAAACCGGGCCAAGAAAGTGTGATGTTTTCCTGTAGGCAAAGGGGAACCAAAGACGCATTTTAAGAAAAGGAGTAAAATGATCATACCTGCAACTTATATCTCTCTGTCTTCATGTACTAAGAGCAGCAATAAACACACCCATACAGACTTAGGTCCTCACATGATCATGCTAGATAGACAGAAACCAAGTTTGAACCTCAGCCAATCTCATTTACATGGCAGAGCTCTACCCTAAAATATAAGAAAGCGAAGCAAGTGGGACATTCTTAGTTTTGTGGAACTTGAAAATCCAGATCTTCCAGTCATTTAAGAAGAGGATGAACCAAAAAGCCTTCCAAGGATCTTTAATTGTCGACATTGGCTGATAATTTCTTCTTTCTAAAGGGAAAATAATAAAAACTATATTCTCCAGAAAGTCATAGATCTCTTTATGCTGTGGGGAAAGTTTTAAGGACATAGCAAGCATAATATTGCCAGGAAAAAGATAATCTAGGATATTCTTGGATGTTGTCTCCAGATGTTGAGTTTTAATTCTATCCTGATTTAGACAGTGAACTATTAAAATATGGAAAATATGATTATAATTTATGTTCTTCCATATAACGACTCAGGGGATTTCTTATTTTGTTATTAGAGGGGAGCAAAGCTATTGTTTTAAGTAGGACAAAAGCCCACATCTGCTCTTGTGCAAGTTACTCCTGGCTGCATCAGGCTTTCTAAGCATTGACTGTGGATGTGCGTGCAGCCGCACCCTCTCCTGGAATTCCTATTGGTCTCCTCCTTGTCCTAAGCTGCTGCTCAGGAGCTCACTGTAAATGAAACTATGTTGCTGCCGTTTGAAGTCAAAGTGAATTGATAACTGACTCAGTAATTGGCAACTACTCCTCTATCAATGTGTATGCACATGGAGACTCGGACCGCCAGATAAGGGTAAGTGGCTAAAATTTTATCATTGCAACGTGGACTGCTAAAGATAAACAGTGTTTACCGGCCCCCTAAAAGAGTAATCTTGACTTGGAAAAGGAAAATGGTTTCATCTGATCTTAACATGGAAACATTCAGAATAAGCCTCAGCAGAAATGCTCACTTGCAGAGTTTTAGACAAGGCTATTCCAAGGCCAAAGATTTATTTCTGCATACTGCAAAGGCCAATTTCCTGTTTCATGCTCTATATACAGACGTCCACAACAAATAATACCTGATGGAGATCCCTTTCTGTTTCTGAGAAACAAAGTGTTAAGACTGACATGGGTCAGTGAAATCATTTTTTGCTCTAGATCATGCCCCAGAAGAAGAGGATATTGTCTCTCTTCCAAGATTTGAAATCTGTCCTGAATCCGTGGCCCATGCAGATGCTGGTATGCTGCTTGGTATTTGGGGATTTCTTGCTGATGAATATGATATTTGCTTGGCTGCAAAGAGAAACCAGAGAAAAATAAAGAAGTGCTTTTGTTGGTAACATATTGTGGGGTCAGAATGTTGTTTTAGTGACTCACTTGAAAAAAAATGTGGTAGGAAACTAAATTCAACCCCGTGACAGAGTGCTATGGCTTTTGTTTAACAATAACTCCAGCCAACTCACTGGTGAAGACGCTTTTTACATAGGCTGGTTTTACATGATTCCAAAATATCCAGTAAATTTAATTCTAAAATCTAGTTCAATAATCTGGCTATTTTGCTCGAGAAATGTTAAACCTGAAGTAAACTGCTTCGGACAAATACTATATAAAACCAACATTCTGAGTAACAGATTAATTGATTAATGAATAGTGACCTGAAATTTTGGGATGCTTTGGTACTGTATTAGTCTGTTCTCACATCGCTGTGAAGAAATACTCAAAACTGGGTAATTTATAAAGGAAAGAAGTTTAATTGACTCCCAGTTGT
The DNA here is from genome assembly GCF_049350105.2 of Macaca mulatta. Lineage (NCBI taxonomy): Eukaryota > Metazoa > Chordata > Mammalia > Primates > Cercopithecidae > Macaca > Macaca mulatta. The sequence continues at coordinate 105,239,701 of NC_133409.1, forward strand.
GCATTGCTGGGGAGGCCTCAGAAAACTTATAATCATGGCGGAAGGCGAAGAGAAAGTACCTTCTTCACAGGGAGGCAGGACAGAGGGAGTGCAAGCAAGAGAAGTGCCAGACACTTATAAAACCATCAGATCTTTTGAGACTCACTCACTATCACGAGAACAGCATGGGGGAAACCACCCCCATGATCTAATTACCTCTACCTCATCCTGCCCCTGACACATGAAGATTATGGGGATTATAAGGATTACAATTCAAGATGAGATTTTGGATGAGGACACAGCCAAACCATGTCAGGTTTTTTATAAACAAATTAATACAGCTCACAGTTCCTGGAACCCACCACTTTATTATCATCTCTGCTTCTTGGCCTCTAGGTTAGACAATATATTTCTCAACCAGAATAGCCCCATTGTCATTGGAATACAGGAGGAGCTGGTAGGAGGGTATAAGTGACCATCTCAGAGCCATTCCCTCCTTGAGGCATTCTGTCACTCACTTAGTTTGTTTTTGGTTTTGTTAAAATCCCTTTATTAGAGTCTTCATTATAGTCTGACTTTTTTCTTTATACTAATGCATCTTCCACAGCCATAATTCATGACATCTGCATTTCTATCTGCACACTTACCCACCTCTATTACCTTCATCTGATACAGAATTTTATTCCATCTTCATCTTTCAAACATTATTCAGATTTTAAGGTCAAGCCCAAAGCTATTTCTTCTATAAAGAAACGCATACATTCCCTCTTGTTTCATGCAATGGCTCCACTAAAACTATATTTATAGTTTTATTACAGCACATTCTGACTGTGTTATGATTCTTTGTGTCCATGTCTGTGCCACCACTAAATTGTTAGCTCCTTGAGCACTGCACTTCTGTTTACTCATGGGGACCCATTCCTCTTCAATTTCATATTTCTATACCAAGCACAGTTATTCAGCTAGTAGGTGAGTAACACATTTGTTTAATTGATGATGCTCACATCCTTCAAATAAATGTATCAGATGACAAAGTGGTGTGGGGGTAGTGGGAAAGAAAGAGGGAAATGAGGGAAAACAAAAAGAGAGACAATGTCAAATTGGAAATTCAACCTGATTTAACATCTAATACATAATTACTCATGTTGGCAAACATCATAAGGAAAAACTCAAATGTGATCGCTCCGCATGTTTTCCTTTAATATATTTATTCATGCACAAACAATATCAAGGTTTCCCATGATTAAAACATGGATATTTCTACTTGGCTTCCTTTTGGACACACTGCTTCAGAACAAACCAAGTCTGATAATAAAGTAAATCTTCTCACTATGCCTTAACAACAACCCCATCCCTTGTTTTAAAACAATAATTTGCTGTCGAAATACTATACTTCCCTCAAGGAAATGAAAGGAGAATACAGAGCCAGGGCACACTAATGTAAAACAGCACCACAAGTTAAAATGCAATTCACATCAGCATGGAAATTAATGAGTGGGTGGTTACTGCTACAAAATAAAAGGACATAGTAATCAGAAATTAACTATCTATACCATAGGAGTGAAGTTTTTTCATAATGAACCTATAAAAAAGGAGTGAGATTTTTGCATAATACATTTACAGAGGGAGTATTCTATTAAATGCATTTTTTTCCCAATAAGATTCAGTATTCTTGGGAAATTCAGGAAGGATATTGGTTTTTGGTGGCCATAACTGATCCACTGGGAATTTTATATTCAATTTTGGGAATGTTCAGGATTTGTGTTTTACTATCTATATAGATAGTTGACCTTGCTTTTTTTTTTTCCCCCCCCCCCCCAAATGTATGACACTGGAGGTTTAAGGGTCTTGTCTTTTTAACAGAGATTTAACTGGCCCCACCATTTGGATTTGGTTTGACTATTAAAAATAGAATCTAAAGATTTTACACTATGCATCCCAAATTGTGAACCTTTGTTCTCTGCCAATACTATACTTAAGATTTCTAACACTTAGCAATTTTCTAACATTGTGGTTGAGGTCATCTTTGAAAAACCTACATTTATATTTTCCCCTTGTGATGCAGAATCAATATGTTACTGGCTGAGAAAAAGTGAAACACTCCATTCACGTTAGACTGTTGAGTGAAAATGCAAATGAGCAGGCAGCAAATCTTGCATGTTATGCAAACACAGAAGCTAAAAAAAGTATTTCTGATCACTGGCTCTCTTGTTGGAAATATTAAATTTGTCCAGGTTTCAGATTTTTTAAGTCTCAATATCCTGCACTTTTTAAAAGAGGAGTTTCATAAAGAGCATGCATAATTACCAGAAGAAAACCTGTACTAATCATGCAACACTTCACATAAGAATTTCCATCTAACTTTCCACATGCTTTCTACAAAGCCAAGCCTTTCTTTTCTTCTTCTTCTTCTTTTTTTTTTCAGGCCAATAAGACAATCAAATAATATCCACCTTATATAGCCATGAAAATACACATGACATAATGGAAAATCAATTGAAACACCAGGACTAAAAGTAAAGTGAAATCTCTAGATTTTAGGATTTTCTTGAAAAGTTACCCACAATGTCAAAACATTTAAATTTGGTTTAGATGTGGAGAGAACTGTTTGGAATTTATACAAGAGAGCTTGAAAATTTAATAATGGACATCAGTGTATTTGTTTTTTATAAAGGACAGCAGCACTCCTCACAAGACACTTTTGTTTACTTCAGCCTTTCTTGCTGCCTGTCACGGGATGCTACATTCTTAGTGTTTCCTTTCAGAACAGGAATTCTCAAACATAAGAAAGCCTCCAAGTCCCCTGGCGGGCTGGGGTCCAGCTGCAGATTTCTGATCCAGTAGGTCTGGAGTTGGGTCTGGAAACAGCATGTCTAACAAGACTCCAGGATTACTGAGCTGCTGGCCTGGGGACTGCACTTTGGACTTCTCTGATTTAAGAGGGGGCAGCGTGAAGAAGCTTGGAAGCATGAGGGAGAAGGAGGACAGGAGCCAGGAGAGAGATCTATGGAAAGAAGCTGAGTCTGTGAAGCTGTAGAAACAAGGGGCTGCCTCAGTAGCTAGTCTATGGAGAGTAGGGTCTTGAAAATACTCCATGTGGTCAGACTGAACCAAGAGATATGAGAATGAAGTAGCCTACAGAATAAGAAATAAGTGCCAGAAAAAATTTAAAAGGGAAAGATAGATCATAGACCAAGCCCTTTAAAAAATGACAACAACTAAGACAGATAGATTACAAGGAAAAATCATCCTGCATCTTAAAATATGATCATTTTCCAGTCCTCCTGTCCTCTACCCTAATGGAAAGTGGTAGAAGCTTCCCCTACAAACTAGCAAAACAGGTGTGAATTTCATTCCACTGACTGTAGTGGACAGGAAGCAAAATTCTCCTGATTATTCAGTACTTAACTTTATTGCCGAATCCAAGTGCTATCCCAGCTTGGAAAATGCAGCCTCAGTTATTTTTGAAGTGTCTTCTCTCCTCCAGGTTGGGATGTGGCTCAGAAATCTTAGACTAGTCCCAGGCACAGTGTGGAGTTCAATGTTACGTGTTCATCAAGTATCAATCCTCAACCCACATGAGTCATCCTCAGTATGTCCGTGGGCTTTCTCCCTATCAGCTGCTTCCTCACACTGTTACTATGAGACTCTCTTATGAAGCATCTATGGCTCAGTTTGACTAAAGGCACTGCAGAGCAACTCCTTGCTAGATTCTTCTGGGTTCTCCATCCCAGGAAGCAGAGTTGCCGCTGCTCCAGCACTCACAGACTATTTGCTCCTCTCCCCCTACAGGCTGGAGGGGAATCTCATTTCAGTTTGTGACTGGGGTCCCCTAACTCCTCGGCTTCTACACATAATTCTCTGGGACTTAAAAATGTTTTTCTCACTTTTACTTATTTCACAGCTCCCCAATTTTTAGGATTTAGGCACAAATGTCTGAGAGTCCGACACTTACAGGAGCCATAGGGACAGAATACATAAGAGAACCAAGTTGTAATATAAAAAAGACTGATAGTGAGTGCTGTACACTGGGAAGGGAAAGAACCTCAAAAAGCATTAATATTAAAAAATTTTTAACTGTGGAGGCCAAACAACACACTTATTTGGGTCAATGGTACAGCAGGCTTCGCATTTGTGAGCATAGTTGAGATTAATGGAAAGCAAAGATGTTTTCTGCTTTCCTCCTGGCTATTCATGAGGAATTGAGTATAGTGCATGCTCTATTTTCATGAAGACAAGAATTGTTTTGCTAGTCTTGTTCACAGTTGTATCCCCAGCAGGTAAAACAGTGCTTGGCACACTATAGATGCACTCAGTAAATATCTGCTGAATGGCTGAATAAATAAATAACTAAATACGTAACAGAAACAAGTACATTATCATCTTAAAATATCATCCAGCCCTACTATCTTTAGTCTGTGCAAATCACACTGATGATTAAATGCCACATTGTATAGAAGATATGTGTGTGTATATATATATATATATATATATCTCCAAGGGCCCAGCCCTTTTCCTTGCTGATATGGTTTGGCTCTGTGTCTCCAGCCAAATCTCATGTCAAATTGTAATCCCTAGTATTGGGAGAGGGACCTAGTGGGAAGTGATTGAATCATGGAGGAGGACTTGCTGTTCTCGTAATAGAGTTCTCAAGAGATCTGGTTGTTTAAAAGTGTGTGGCACTTTATCCTTTATTCTCTCTCTTCCACCTGTTCCAGCCATGTAGGACGTGCCAGCTTCTCCTTTGCCTTCCACCATGATTGTAAGTTTCCTGAGGCCTCCCAGTCATGCTTCCTGTATAGCCTGTGGAAACGTGAGCCAATTAAACTTCTTTTCTTTATAAATTACTCAGCCTCAGGTAGTTCTTTATAGCAGTGTGTGAATGGACTAATACACTTGCACTACCCCCCATACCACTCTCTGGACACAGCAGTAAAACTGTAACTTCCTGATAAAATGTGGAATGTACTGGACTGAGGCTAAATTAGACAAATATGTTTACATCTGATATGTGGTGGCTAAAATAAAACAGAAGCTTAGGGTATTATTACAGATTTCCGTGGTTTCAAAGAAGGTCAAGAAATAACCTGAGGAACCCAAGCTTAGAAGCTGAGAACTTGATCTGAACTAATTTGTACTGTGCTTCTCTTATTCACTAAAAAGCTGTTTAATTCCCTTGGGAAAAATATTATCATTATATTTCTACCACTTATTCACTTGTCTTCTACAGTCAGGCTCAGGAGTTCATGGCTTTCTGCCTGCAGCTTCCTCTTTTATCTGAGGCTATTCTATGAGGTCCCAAACCACTGGAAAGAAAGAAAACTAATCTTCTCTGATCTGCACGGTTGCTTCCACCCATGAATTGCTTCCCTTGGTGAAGCCTTAAGCATTAAACCAGGAGCACATGAGCTCTGATAAAACACTCTGGAAGAAGAGAGATTTGCTATTGCAGCTGTTCATTATTTGTGAACTTCTCCAGTGTTTGTCCTATTAATATGTCCAGTTCTAGGAACATTTTGATAAGAGAAAAGAATATTTTGAAGTCCATGTGCCCTTAAGCACGAATAGTCACTGCTCATTCCTACTTTGTAGTAAGGATCATCTCCAACTATTTGGGCCTCATGGCCTCCATTTCAATTTAGTGCACTTTATAACCTCCCTTCTCAGGTACCCACTAATCCAGGACTTTTCATCCTTTCTACTGCTGCTGTTGGGAGACAATATACAAGAGGTGTGGCTTGCAGCATACTGTGATAGAAAGAGCATGACATGTGAGGTTAGGAGATCTGGGTTGGACTTACATTTCTACCAGTTACTCACATGGATTTGTTTAATTGCCAACCTTCTAAAACACATGCTGTAGTGAAAACTGAAAAAATATAGCAGGATGACTGTGAGGTGCACATGAGATAAAAATATGAGAAGGTACTCTGTAAGAAGTAAAGAACAATAAAAATGCTAGTCATTGTTGTTGATAATATTAACACTCTGAGTAGGAACAGAGTGGGAGGCAAGAAGGAAGATGGCGAGTGGGAAATTAAGTGTGCTGGTAACAGAAAAGACAAAACTGGGAGTCCTAGGACTCTTTGATACATGGTAGTTGGTTGGGGGAGGATGTGGCATCAGAGAACAAGGGCTGACTAATCATCATGTGAGTAATCTTCTAGTTATTGCCCCAAAAGAAGAGAATGAATGACTTGGCCTGCAAAAGGGAGGGTGTGGAAAGATGAGGCATTCAATTTGAGACTTTAACAGTTTGTGCCCTCTTTTCAACATAGCAGCCACCCTAACATTGCTGGAGGAGGAGGAAGAAATTTGAACATAATATAAAGAATATAATAAGTAAGCCTGAGATAAAATGATGACTGAGACCATGCTGGTCCTTCCTGTAGTTTATGGTTAATAACAGAAAATACTTCTTAATTCCTTCTGCGGTCTGCCCAGACTCACCAAGACCTAGGTTGTGACAAAGATAGCCAGTTGCCTACAGAAAGACCTGTTCTCTCCTATCCTTCTCAGTATCCTTATCTTTCCCTGGGTATATTGCCACCCAAAACAAAAGGCTACCTACCCAGACACTCTTACACTTGGATGTGGGGACAAGGCTAATTTCTGTTCATGACATATAGTGAGAATGTTTGTCAGACTTTAAGTAGGACCCTTTTATGGAACTGACTCAGTTGGGAGGGTTTCTTTCATGGCCTTTTGCCATTCTTCCTTTCTCTGGCCAGCTACATGGACATGATGTCTGGGTATCCAATCCTCTACCACCACTGTGCTGTTTCTTACATAGTTGAGCTCCCATCAATCAATCTACATTTGCTCAGACACCATCCCCAGAAAACAATAATGTATTATTATGCTATTCTTTTCTGGGGATGGTGTTTGAACAAATGTAGACTGATTGGTAGGAGCTCAACTATGTGTGAGCATAATGACCATCACACTACTCGAAGCAAAACCAAGGCAAAGGGAAAAAGATCCTTGGTGGCAGTATGTATCTTACAAAATAGAGCTTTTCCAAAGATTCAGGTTATGAGGATAAGAGAAGATTTATATATCTTCTGTAGATTCTGACAGAAGATAATTACCTTAGTTAGGTGAAGGCTTTCTACAATCTAGAGATTAAGATGGGTACCAGGTCCAACAAACATCCTTATAGTCTTATAAAGCAATGCATGAGATAAGAAAGAAATAGACCTTTGAGTCTGTGATGGTTAATATTGAGTGTCAACCTGATTGGATTGAAGGATGCAAAGTACTGTTCCTGGGTGTGTCTGTGAGGGTCTTTTCAAAGGAGATTAACATCAAAAGGTGTGTCAGTGGACTGGGAGAGGCACTCCCACCCTCGATCTGGGTGGCCACCATCTAATCAGCTGCCAGAGTGGCTAGAATAAAGCAGGCAGAAGAAGGTGGTAGGAGCTTACTTGCTAAGTCTTCCAGACTTCATCTTTCTCCCGTGCTGGATGCTTCCTGCCCTTGAACATCAGCCTCCAAATTCTTCAGCTTTTGGACTCTTGAACTTACACCAGTAGTTTTCCGGGGCTCTCGGGACTTCGGCCATATACTGAAAGTTGCACTGTCGGCTTCCCTGCTTTTGAGGTTTTAAGAATTTGGACTGGCTTCCTTGCTCCTCAACTTGCAGACAACTTATTATGGGACTTCACCTTGCGACTGTGTAGGTCGATTCTCCTTAATAAACTCTCCGTCATCTATACATCTATCCTATTAGTTCCAACACTCTAGAGAACGCTTATTAATACAGAATCTGAAGACAGGAAAGAGAAGTTCACCTCTGACAATTATCTACTATAATGCACAGAAAAATACCTGAAAAAGTAACCAATTTTTTTTTCTTTCTTTGCAGGGATTTTCGTTGTTGTGGGGGTTTTTGTGTTGGTTTTTTTGTTGTTGCTACTGTTGTTGTTTATGCTCTTGTGGTGATACTATTGTTTTTCTGACTGTCATCCCCCAAAAGATACAAAGAAGGTAGTCTCTATGACACAGGAGTAGAAAGCTATAACAAGTGCAAAAGTTAAGGTGTAAAAGCTTTAGAATGAGTTTTAAAATAAATACAATAGGAGAGTTTCAAAAAACTTTAAAACAGTAGGGTTCAAAAAACTTTAAAAATAGTAAAAAACTGTAAGCCACATTGATAGTGGCAAATAGTAAAATATATGCTGGAAATTGAAAAAGATGATATAATAATAATGTAATAATAACACATTTAAGAAGCACTCTCAATATGTAGAAGCTGAGGAAAAAGAGGAAAATGATAGAGGAAAGATAATTGATATGGCAGACAGAGACTATGGAACCAACATTCAAATAATTGTTACTAAGAAAAAAAGTAAATAAATTGGACAAAAACAATAATCAAAGATGTTACAAAATAAAAGTTTCCTGAGTTTAAAAAAAGGGCCATGAAAAAGAGAGAAATAATGATATATCATACCTATTTTTATTTTTAAAAAGTAGTGTATAAAAGTCTAGGTACAAAATATATATACATGTAATACACTCAAGCACAAAAGTGATACTGGCCTCAAATTTCCCCTTTAAAATACAAAAAGCTAAAAAGCGATGGTGAAAATGTAGTTTTTTAAAGGCTATAAAGATATAATCAAATACAACATTTACCCAGCTAAAAATATGGGGAAAGGTATTCCGATATGCACTAATTGAAATTAAATAATAAGAAAGAAAATTACTATAAAGGAAATATCATGTAATTACTGTGATAATAAGATTACAACAGTGGAAAAATGGAAAAATCTAGGTTAAATATAAGATTATCTAAGACATTATCAAAATTATTTCAAGGAGCAAAAATATGCTAATAACCATGAAAAATAATGAAAGAGTTATCAAAATGTACCTCTGAAATAACCACTGAGACCAGTAAATTCAATATAAAATTTAATAAATAAATATCATGCTGTTTAAATATTTTCAGAATACATAGAATAATTTCAACTTCCCACATCTTTATATAAAACTAGCCATAACTCTGGTGGCAAAATTGTTATCAATAGTTCAAATAGAAATTATAATATAATGTGTTATAAACATACTTATATACACCTAAATGATATAAAATTTTAAAGTAGTTACACAACTCTAAATAAATGACATAAAATATATTTCAAGATAGATTAATGTTTTAAATTTTTAAAAAATTTAACCAAAGCAGTATATATCCACAGTAGAAAAAAATTTTAAACAATTAAACACATATCTGCCTGTCTCATAAAAAAAGATAAAAAGAAAAACAAATGGAAAGATAGTTTAGACTTCCAAGGTGAGATAGTAGAGATAAGCCTGATAAAAGAATGTTCCTACCCCAACGCTTGATGAAAGGAACAAGAAACACAAAAAACAAATTTTGAAAAGAAGTGCCAAACGAATGAATAAAAATTGCTTTCTTGGTTCAGGAAGTTTTTAAACTTATCTGCATCTTTCAGAAGAAATGATAGGAAAAGTAGATGATTAATCAATGCCTCAAAAGTCTTAATGGTATTCCTAAAAATGAGGAGAAGCTGAAGAAGTGGGTTGTTGGAAAAAGAGTCAGGAAAATAGCTATGCAAGCACCCCTACCAAAGGTACTAAATAGAGGAAGAGAAAAATTTCATTGACTGTCATTCTACGCTCTACTAGCAGGGGAGAGGAAAAGAGAGGGCTCTGAAAAACACCAGCAATAAGTTGCAGAAATGAAAACAGAAGAGTAGATAAATAGGAACAAACAAACAAAAAACCTGTGAGCACCAAAACCTGACAAATTAAGCAGAAGATTATGTCACCTCTACCCCAATTAACTGTAATGTAATCAGAAGACTGAACTGAAGTGAGTAGGAAGAGAACACATCCCTAGTTTGGTGGAGTTGATTGTAATACAGAAAATTTGCTCAACTCAAAGAAGAAAAAGTGGAGCCTAAGTTTTCTGCCTTCTCCACTCTCATACTTGAGGCTAGAGAAAAATTCAGTGATAGCAACACTCAGGCATCAGAGTACAGCTCTGAAAGAGGCCAAACTGGAGAGACCTAGTGGCAAAAGTATCCTAGAGAATTCACTTAGACACACTTTCAGAGCAAAAAGAGAGTTTGGGAACTGCCCACAGTAAGCATGAGCAAGGCTAAAAGAAATGACATTGCAGTTATGCATAACTACAACAAAAATGCAGAGAGGAAAAGTGACATGGCGTAGAAAAGAGACAGCAAAATTTGAGACAGAAATAAACCATATTTAAGAGCACAATAAACTCCTTGAACTTGCTTCACAGTGTGCAAGAACTTAGAATAGGAAGCCAAAAATATGAAAGCTCGTAAAACAACAGAAGTAGATATAAAGGAAGATGACAGAGATAAATTGAGAGTCCAACAACATCGTTAGAACCATTACATGTCTCTTTGATAAATTAGAAATAGCAAGAAAAAAGACAAGCAAGCTGAATGTCATATTAATGGGACTGAGGAAAGGCCTGGGATAATATTAACAAATTAGAACTAAACTTATAGAGGGCAAAGTAACAGGATATTTTATGTCCTTATCATTGTAACCCAAGAAAATGAAACAAGAAATAAAAATATTAAAAAGAAAAGGCTCTGAAACTAAAGAGAAGCACAGTAGGGGACAGACCTTGTCACCTAGGAAATAAATGTAGACAGAAGGATCAACCTGGCAGCCTATCCTGGTTAAGTTGTTAAGATTCAAGGAGAAGGAAATATTTTTTTCAGCCATCCAGACAGAAAGAGCAAGTCAAATAAAAGAGAGGAAACCAGGTTGGTTGCTGACCTCCCCACAGCAAGAAATTAACCCAGAAAATACTAGAACAAATATATAGAATATATAGAAAGTAGAAAAGTTCCTCTTCAAAGCTCGTCTTGGTTTAAAAATGAAATAATAGACACTAGAAATAATAGCTTCTTACTCTAAAGCCTCCTATCAACTATTAGTTCTTACACTTTAGCACAGTTAGTTGCTTTGGCTCACTCAGGCATGTCTGAATAGGCCCAGGCAAGTCCTAGCTCATAGCTTATGTGTCTTCCTCTTTTGGAAATGTTATTGCTTCCTTAAACCTTTCATAAGCAACTTCCTCTCCTTCCTTGTTCTCCCTTGCACTTACCTATTTAGGAAAGTTTTAGGTTATTAGCAAATTGGGTATCAGTTTAAGACTGTGAGGTCCAGCTCCATCCAATGGATGCAGGACACAGCAGTAAGGATGACCCAAATGCGTAAGGGATAAATATGCTGCTTTTCCTTTGTTGAAGTGTGCTCTTGCCATTGTTCAATCTACAGAAAGTAAAAATGGCCTTGCTGAGAGATTGTTTGTCTCCATGCTGACTCTTCTTAACAGCACCAATTATCTATTTCTAACAGAATATCCTGAAGGAAAAAAAAAATTCAAGACATATTGTAGCCAGACATGTTAGTTTAGGAATAAGGGCAACACTCAGACATTCTGAAATATAAGAGAACTTAGGAAACATTATGCATGAGAACTTTCTGAGGAAAAAAAAAAAAATGCAAATAAAGCCCACCAAGAAATGACTGGAAAAGCCATAGCAAAACGACTAGTTCAGTACTCAGTGCCATGAAATGATAGTGCAATGTCAAAAAAATTATAAGCCTGGAGATGCCAACTCTAATGCCTATATGGGTGAGATATAAAAGTAATTGAAACAGGTTGGATTCAGTGAAGTGGAGAGCATACATGCACTATCAAAATGAGGTAGCCACAGACAATTTTGTGTTAAGAAAATGAAAAATGTAGTTAACAAGATGTCATATTACTACATCGTTGATTTTTTCAAGAAAATCCAGAAATCCAAACTTTTGTATTAATTCTCCCAACTTTTGAATTCCAGCAACAAAATTAACTTTATTCAATTTTGTTGGGGAAAAAGTTTATCTGTTGGCTGGACAAACTGGTAAGTGACTAGTTTGTCACCTGTGGAAAATAAAATGAGACCCCAAAATGGTGCTCCCAGTCAATCTAACTTTGAAGAGAGACAGTAGACCCATAGCCACCAATGTGAAATAATTCAAAAGACAGCAATATTTATGGACCTGCCTTGAAAATTCTACTTGATGATAGAAAGTGGGCAATAAATGAAATGGAGAAACTGTGATAAGACTGTTGGTGAACACTAAATCAATCCAAATATAGAACTAAACTTAAATGACTATAGGAATTATACTTACTGAGAAACAATACAAATATTGACAGTGTAAAAGCAATGTTTATATACATATATGACTAACAGGTGGTGGGAAGAAGTGTAAGCATACAAGACTAATCTATAATTTTTAGAAAGATATTCCAACATCCTAATGTTTACACAATCACTTCTTTCTTAACCCTTGAAAGAAACTCAAAAGTTAAGGGATTATAATATATTTTGGTAAAGAACCTGTTATGGGCTGAATTGTGTGTCCTTCCCCCCCTCTAATCTCAGAATGTGATTGTTTTGATGGTAGGGTCTTTAAATAAGTAATTAAGTTATAATGGAGTCATTAGGGTGGGCCCCAGTCCAGTATGACTGGTGTCCTTATAAGAAGAGAAGATTACTGCACTCCAGCCCGGGCGACAGAGCGAGACTCCGTCTCAAAAAAAAAAAAAAAAAAAAAAAGAGAAGATTAAGACACAGATAACACAGAAAGATGACCAAGTGAGGACACAACAAGAAGGCAGCCATCTTCAAGCCAAGGACAGAGGCCTCAGGAGAAACCAAAGCTGCCAACACTTCGAGCTTAGACTTCCAGCCTCCAGAACTGTGGGAAAGTAAATTTCTGTTGTTCAAGCCACCCAGTCTGGGGATTGTTTTCCTGGAAGTGCTAATGCAGAACCAGAGTCTGATGTTGAGCAATCTATTCAGTTTTACTTAATTTATCATCATTTCTTAAATGCAAAGAACAAAAAAATTAAATAGCATATAGAATATGATTAAAATTTTAAAGGTATTTCTACTCTCTTACTCTATTCCTGATACTATTACATAACACCTCAGACTGAGTGATTTATAAACAAATTTATTGCTCCACAATTGTGGAGGCTGGGAAGTCCAAGATCAAGCCACCAGCAAATTCAGTATCTGGCAAAGGTTCAGTCTCTGCTTCCAAGGCAGCACCTTGAACAAGGGGCCAAAAGCTTTGTCTTCACAAGGTAGAAGGGATCAAAGGTGATAGGTGGCTCCCTCAAGCCTCTTCTATAAGGGCATTAACTCCATCCATGAGGCTCCACATAATCACCTCCCAAGGCCCTCGCCTTGGAGATTAAGTTCCAATGTATGAATTTTGGAGGGACATATACAATATAACCATAGTATCTGTTCATGTATCTTTCTAATTATATGTTTACTATACATAAGAGATATATGGAATGATGTTCACTTATTGTTAGCAATGTTCACTTCTGGGTTGGAATATTAGAAGAACTTCTCATATTGAGTGTATGCAATTTTTAGCAAAAAATCTATAACATCATTTTTCTAAAAAATAATAAGGAAACAAATAATATAATCTCTATTTATCTGGAGAAACCTCATGCTGTAGTTAGAGCATAGATCTTTCCAAATGTATGTATACACATGCATACACACACACAGACCCACTTATTCACACACAAATGTGTCACAGACCTACTCGAACACTTACACACACACATACAAATGTGCTTTTAATGAGTTCATTCAATATTTACTACTCTTTTACCAAATAATATAAACATATTAGGAAATATAGCTTTATAACATCATTTTGTCTGCTTATTCTCTGCTGGGGATATGTGCCTTAATTTATTTAAGTAATATCTAGTTTGGGGCATTCAAGTTGTTTATAAATCTTTGCTTTCATATATACTTCTGCAATAAACAAACATTCTTGTAGCTACATCCCTGCCTACATTATAATTAGGAGCTAGTTCAGCAGAATATTAAACAAATAAAAACCTAGGGCCAGAAAAGATTTAAAAGAAATGTAATAATGACTTAATATGAATAAATATATTAACATAATTTATCATATAAGAGATTTAAAGAATAATCATATTATGATTATATAAGCTAAAAAAGCTTTGGTCAAGCTTGATATCCAAATGCCCTTAACCGAAAGAACAATCTTTTCCTGGAATAATATCTGTCTTAACTGAGTAACTATTACAATTAACAAGTGAAAATAACTAATAGGTAACTACTAAGTAAATACACAAAATTGATAGTTTTTTATACGCCAGCAATGATGATATAAAAAATTCAAGAGAAAAAAGATGCTTTTCACAATAGCAGCAAAATATAAAATAGCCAGAAAATTTTAATAAGAATGTGTAAAACATAAATAAATAAAACTATTAAACTTCCCTGAGAGAGGTAAAGATTATTTAAGTAATAAAAAATGTAGCATGATGCCAAATAGCAAAACTCAATGTAGCAAAAAAAAAAATTATCCCAAATAAATGTATACAATGGGGTTATTTTGGAACCTAAGTAATACCAAGTATTTTGTAGAATGTGATTAAACAATAATTCTTATGTACCTGTGGTAGAAGTGTACATAGAAATAATCTTTTTGGAAGATGATAATGAAATTTATATCAAAAGGCCTTTTTAAATGTCCATGTCTTTGCCCATCTATGACAGATAAATTTATATGTAGGAAGAAAGATTTATTCAAAAAGCCTACTATTGCATAGAATGCAAAAATAAGCATTACACAGTAGCTATGCTCAAAAATCTCAGATCAATACTAGAAAATGAGGTATATACATAGTTAACTGAGGTATATATGTATGTGTGCATGTATATTCGCACACTTAAGTATTATAAAGAAAGTAGTGTAAGTTAATTTCCTCTGAAAGACAGGTGCAAACAACATACTACGAAGGTCTTTATAGAGAAAAAAGAACACATCATTAGAGAAAAGGGTGGGTCTGGGAGTAGAGAAGTGGATTTACTGTGAAACTAATGAAACCAAAACCTCGGGGTTCCTCACACACACAGGATCCCTCCAAGGCCCTGGGAGTGGGGATTAACAGTGTGTTCACATAGTCATATTTTTAAATAAAATTTGCAAACATGGCATATTTTAACCTCAATTAGTAGGCCTTCTACCTCTTTCTGCTTAGTTTCCCTGCTGGCTAACTTCCCCTTCTCATGGGAGTGGCTATGAGTATTTGTGGTTCAGTTCAGTTAAGAAGTTGGGGTTGCATTTGTTGGGTTTACTAGGCTATATTTATGTGATTCACGGTCACTTCTATATATTGTTAAGAATAGTGCTCTCCTTCATAGCATAGAAATGGCTCCTTCAAATACTCCTCTCATCCATTGTGCCAACTCGATTATTATTCTGACACAAACATGTAGGCTTATAGGATACAAGCATTTCCATGGCACACAACACAGGAAATATGTGAGTCATACAGGGAGAAGAAAGGGAAATGTATAGACCCAGTCTGCAGTCAAAGATTATACAGTTCACTAAGGAACAAGAATTGAAACCAAACACACACACACACACACACACACACACACAAACACTTAAATAGTTATAGAATTATGAAGAGTCTCTCACTTATGGTTTCTGGTTTTGTTTTTTCTTTTTAATCCAGGCAGAATGCCAACAACCAAGGCAAGAAGAATGTGTAAAAGGATTCAGTATGTTCAAGAACCCCAAGCCTGGTAAGTTCCTTAGTGTACACCATTATTTACATAAACATCAATAAATTCAGAAGATTAAAGATTCGAAGCAATAGTAAAAAATGACCATTGTTAAATATGCCTATTAAATTAAAAATAGTTACAGCATTATTGAAGTTTTTACCTAAAAACATAACAGGAAGTCATTCTAGAACTTTCTAATATGTCTATATTTACACCATTGTAAAGCTCAGACATAAGATGGCTGCTTTAAATTTTCACTGAAAACTCAATACATGAAAGCTGGTTGCAATTACTTTAATGTTTTCCAGGATTAAAAAATAATTAGTAGTACGAAAAAAACTACATGTACTTATAAAATGTCAACATTTAATATTTCTTAATTATTTGAGACATCAGTAGCAAGTAGGATTATGCAATGCCAGGATATAAATGGCTCAGCTACTCTTTGGTGTATTTTAAACCTATCTTCTACTGTTTGTTTAAAAGACATGTTATTATCTAAAAGTCACATGTGGAGGTCTTAAATCATTGTATCTACAACTTCAAAGAATAAGATGTTTATTAGTGAAGAAGTCATTTAATTGTATACGTTCCAAGACATGAAGTTTCCAGCTGGAGTTGTCTAGTCCATCACTCTGCTTCAAAGAGCACAGAAGCTCAATATCTAGTCTGGAATGGAGGAGGATGAACAGCAATGTGTTTGGCTAGATGCCACATCAGGAAGCTAGTGCAGTTTCGAAGTTACCTATATCCTTCAAACAGCATTCACTAAGTAGTAACTGAGCATCTACTATATCCCAAAGACTGAAAGAAGCTGAAACTAAATATATATATGGGGAATGTACATTTTCAGTTAGGTGGGACCGGCTCTGTCACTTACAACCCTAGTGGCCTCAGATAACTTAGCTTCTTGGGGACCTGATTTGCATTTCATAACCACTGTTAATAATATCTACTAAGGAGTGTTGTTGTAATGGTGAAATTATTGATATAAGTTTATCAAAACAAACCCTCAAAAATGGTTTCATCTATTTAAAAACTGTGCTTGAATATAAGCCTAACAAGAATCAGACTCACCATTACATTTGAGTGCCCCCATGATTTCTCCAGAACAACACACTGAGTAAGACCCAAACTAAAATTGTTTCCAGAATTTGAGATGAGAAAGTGACCACATCGAAATGGAGAGAAAAGTAAAAGGTGGGTGAGAGAGATAAAGGCCAGACATTTTCTTTTGTTCTATCCTGTGGCATTTCAAAGCAGAATACTATGCCTCTAACTGTAGATTATTCTCATCTGTAAAATCTGGAAGGAGAAATGGCAGCCACCTTCCAAAGTCTATTCACATGCTGTGGTAAAATATATGCATCTCTGTGGGACTGACTGCAGCCTTTATTAATGTGCTCAGATTTCTCCTTGGAGTAAATGCTTATTAATACATAAAAACCTGTTGAAAGCTCATAATTATCCACATATATTGCACACACTTTAAAGACCATCCACAGAATATTCAGGCTGGCTTTGCTCCAGGAACTTACCACAAATATGGCTAACTAACAACTGGTGCATTTTCAAGAAGCCCAGATTTCAACATCAGCATAAGGCAAAAGAAGCTAAAATGAGTTTTACAAAATCAAAGAAAAATGATTTGAGAGTTATCCATTAATTGTATTTATCTATGCCAGTAAACTCTTCCCTTATTTGAATAATTAACCATTGTCATTGTTTTGTTTTGTTTTTTCTCTCTAATGTCAAATGCAGATAACAAAAATTACTTCAAAAACTGGAATTTAGAGATGGCCTATTTGGTTTTCTGATACCCTAATAGAGTTCTTTTCCCTTCTGGACCTCTTCAGATTGTATGTAAATATGTGTGTGCAAATGCTTGTCGGTGGGTGAGCCTATACAACATCTCAAAAGCTTTTCTTAGTCTCTAAGTTCATTATTTTAAAAATAATGTTAATTATTTTTAAACTACTACTTCTTATTTATCCCAAGGTTTTAGTGCCTTCTTTTTTCGTATTTGATTGCCAGGACGAATGTAATGAAGCTTTTTCACTTTGTTTTACTAGCTGTCCTCTAAACTTATTGTATTTTCAAAACTTAATTTTAGAAAATATACGACAACGAAAATATCACTTAAATCAGACTCCTGCAGAAAGGATTTCCTGGCTACAGAAGAAATAAATGTAAATTTTCCTGTAAAACCTTGCTAGCCTTGAGAAATCTCTTGAGTTTGAAGCATGCAAATTCATGCATCTTGTTCATAGAACCAGCAGCCTTCAAACTTTTGTTTAAGGAGCGAAAGTTTACTATCTGAATAGCACAAATTTGCAATAACTACAGAGCATTCAGAGAAGTTGGTACCATTTCTAACCAAATATGATTAGAAAGCAGAGGACGCACCTGAAGTGATGGTGAAAATATCTTCACTTTTCTTGGAGTAAATTTTAGAGCTGGAAGGCTAGAAAGTACATTAATTAGACATTGCAATGTTCACATTTAGTGAAAACTGAGGCCTCTAAAATTTAAATGAATTTTCCCAAAGTTTCATTGTTTGTTAGCGTCAAAACTCAGGACTATAACCCAATTTTCTTCCTTCTAGCCCAGTTCTTAAAATTTAAAATACTGGAATAAAATATAGTCAAAGATAATGTGAGCCATTATTAATGACAAAGATTAGTAATCATTAAATTCATTTCTAATCAAGTTTTCCAAAATCTGTTTTTTGAAATTAAAATTGTAAGTACATATTCTGCTCCAAACCACCCAGCTTCTTAGAAAATGTAATATCTGAACACCATCTTAACTTTTTCTAAACCAAGAAACTTAAGCCTACTAGCTACTGATTCTATTCTTGTGACCTACTCCATGGATTTTCTTTGGCAGCCCAATAAAAACCTCACATGTTGAAATAATTTATTTCTGAACCTAATATCCCTCTGCAAATTCTTCCATTTGATTAATTTTTTTCACTTTATCATTATCTCATAGATATTTTAACAGAATAGGAAAATTGCTCATTTCTCCAATTATGAAAATAAATTAAGGAATTTGAGAGAGAAATGGAGAATTAACTTCTATAAATTTCTTGGATATTATACAAGTTTTAACTAATTTAAAAACAGCTTCTTAGGGTTTTTACTTGTAATCTAGTTACAATCTGTTTAAGAATAGGTGGGGTTCAAAATAGTTGTTTCTCAGCCATTTGGTTAAACTTTAAAAATAAACATCTATAAGCAGTCCCTAAAGCCCTTGGCTGGTGGGTGCTGGCAGAGTTGAGCCTTTGCACTGTGCTGTAGGTATTTTTTTATACCTACAAAGTTTTCAGGTTAAACATTTGTAAAAGAAACTTTTTTCTGAGTGCAAACAAGGGACAGGGTACAAGGCTGATCTGGTGGTAATTAAGGGAAATTAACCAGGAACAGATGTAGGCATCAGTTCTCCCCCTTGTCCCTGACTTTCAGAAGCATTTTTCCACCAAGACAGAAGTGGGCAGTGCCTTGCACAGACATTGCTTGTTTATCTTATCTTCATTGCAGCCACTCTGGAACAAGAACGGAAAGGAAATCCCCTGCTAGCTCTGTCCCCCAACTCTCTAGCTCTCAACATCACTGGTGGGAATGGAATAGCAAGAGAGGCATTACTGAGACCAAACTCAGTCATTCTATGGCCCATGGAGTACCATGGCAAGAACTGGGTACTTAGCACCAAATGACTTAGTTTTGAATGGAATGAACTGGCAGTACCGAAAAGGGAGAAGGTTGTTTATAAATATTTGATGGAGTTAGTGCAAAAGTACTAAAGAGAAGCAAACAGTGTCACAAAATGCGCCTGGTAGACATGATGCACCACCTGAGGCATTTTCAGTTAGCTTTGCCTTTTTGTACCTTGGGTTCTAGGAATCAAGTAAGTTCTTTTCTTTTCTTATTATTGTTGGTAGATTCGTTTCACTATTTACATTCCCATCACCAAACATGTTTGGCTGATGCCTTTTTGTGAGAAACCAAGAGCACGCATTTTCTGGAGCTGCAAAAAACCTCTCTGACCCAGGGTACACCTTTAGAGATTTTGAAATCTGTATTTACACATAAAGGTACGTACACTGTGTAGAGCTGTAACTAAGCAACTATCATGTAATCTAATCCTGGAAGAGAACAAATGACGACTGTTTACTCTCTCTCATCCCACTTACATTTTTGAAAGCCCAAATAGAAAGTACTTACAAAAACAGCATTGAACCTGAATAGATAGGCTATTGGTGGTAGTGACTTATTCACATGTTGCTCAAATTTAAGAAGACCTTAGAGTATTTTAAAATGCATCCTCTATACAAGTGAACTTTAATCTTGATAAAGCTCAAAACAATTACTTTGTATAATTCATCTGTCCAAATATATTCATAACTAGTATGTGAATGTGGAGTTTAGTATGAGTGACAAATCTAAAAACGCAGCATGCTATTTCATAGAGTGCATTCAAAAGTAAAGTCAAGGAGAACATTCTTCATGGGAGGCCTGTTCAGACATCAAAGTTCTGGATAATATTGACAAGGCTCATAAATTTGGAGGGGAAACCTAGTGTATTGCCTAAAAACTAAATCACATATTTGGAAATAATTGAAAATATTTGTACAACTATGATCAAATATCAAAAATTAATCAACAAAAGAAATAAGAAATTTAGCCAGAGTAAGCAAACTAACATGATTTGAAATTCAGACAATCCTATTTGACAAGGAAAATATAGAAAACAGATTTTAATTCAGGTCCAATCTCTGGGACCAACCTCCACTTTTGATTTATACATGGAAAGCTCTTCAACTGGAAAAGAGTAAGGACTGAGCAACAGGTGAAATAGCAAGAAGAGTGCTGAGGGAAGAGACACTTGTGGGTCTTCCATACAGTGATAGACAATTTGGGTCCCGCAGAACCTAAAAATGGACAAGCTGTGACCAAAGCTTAGCCCATGATTTGTTTCAGCACCCTGCTGACACTTCTTGAAGAATAATTCCAACTGTGTCGCACAGGGTTTTGCCAGATGAAAAATGTAAAATGTCTTTCACATTAAGATTACATGTGCTATACAGAAGTCACTGAGTTTACTGAAACTTTTATTAAGCATATTTGACAGCCCAGAAATAATTTTCAGTTACCACAGCCTCTTAAAGACTGTGCTTTTTTCTAAGCTATGATAACTGAAAAGGTCCGAGGACATCAAGACTTCTCTGGGAAAAGTTCTAAAGGGGAGAAATACTGGTAATTCAGTGCATTGTTGATGTTCCAGCTATAAGAGTTTCCAGATGAGAATGAAGGTATCTACATAGAAAATATTGGTAATTCTAATTCCAGTGTTAAATTTGAGTGATTTTCCAGGCTCAGTGTCTCATCCCTATAATTTCAGCAGTTTGGGAAGCAAAGGAGGGCAGATCACTTGAGTCAGGAGTTCAAGACCAGCCTAGCCAATGTGGCAAAATCCCCTCTGTAAGAAAAACAACAAAATTAGCCAGGCATGGTGGTGCATGCCTGTAGTCCCAGCTACTTGGGAGGCTGAGACAGGAGAATCACTTGAACCCAGGAGACGGAGGTTGCAGTGAGCCAAGATGGTGCCACTGCACTCCAGCCTGGACAACAGAGTAAGACTCCATCTTAAAAAAGAAAAACAAGTTTGAGTGATTTCAGAGCAAACAATTAATTACTGAAAAATACAAATATAATTATCTTCTTCTGTCATGAAGAGATACTGAAGCCATGAACACATGGGAAAATACCTTTTTCCTGAGGATATGGCCAGCCATGCTCCCTAGATGGGGGCATATTGGAACAATTTTCCCACAAAAGCCCGTGTTCTGGTTTCCAGAACGTCAGAAGCCATTCTGCGGTAGCTTCAAAAAGAAGATTCTTGGAGAAAAGCCTCATGTGCCAGTGAAGACTTTTAAAGAGATTTCTTCACCTTTCAGTTTTGATGAAAAAATTCATAATGTTACAGCTGTGACACCAAGAATTTTCAAACATGCCAGCATCCACTATTAGAAAAGCTATAATATCTGCTGCTCCTGCTCCGTATCACTCTTTGGCCTCTTTTCTGTTTTATATTCATATGGCACATTTTTAAATCACTTAACATACTATGTACTTTTTACATATGTTTATCATCACAGCAAAGACTTTGTTTTATTCACTTTGAATAAAACATCTCTAGTTCTTAGATTATGGAAGAAACATAATTACTCGATATGCTGCTTTTGACTAAATGGATATAAAATTCATATTCTCATTCTTATTTTATAAGAAAAAAAAAACTCTGAGACTCAGAGAGATTAAGTAATCTACCCAAGGACATATAGATGTAGATAATCATGTGGCAGATTCACTTGCTTTTTCCAAAGTGTTAACAACTTCAGCTACTTGGAGAAAAAAGCTTTCAGCAAATTAACGCTGTATTTGGAAGAACACATAGTTTAGATATCTCATATTCACTGCATGTATTACATCTGCTGAGCATTTCCTAGCCCATATATATATATGTATATATTACTACATATATATATTACTATATATTCCTAGCCCATATATAAATGTGTGTATATATATATATTCTACACTTTTAAAAGAGAGATGCCTCAACAGGGAAGATTTGCAGGAAAACTCTAGAATGATTTTTAGATATCATTTTGTTTTATTCACTTTGAATAAAACGTCTCTAGTATCTAGATTATGGAAGAAACATATTAGTTACTCAATATGCTGCTTTTAACTAAATGAATATCAAATTCATATTCTCATTTCTATTTTATATGGAAAAAGAATCCCTGAGGCTCAGAGAGACTAGGTAATCTACCCAAGGACATATAGATGTAGAATAGTAATCACTGGGTGTCAACATAGGTTAAATACCAACAGACCATGATGTGATCACTGTTTGGGGAGGATCACTCTATGATGATTATGACAATGACAATAAGAACAGACACTTGGACAGTACTGACTGTGGACTCCGTGCTTTCTGAGCATATACAGTTGTCACTAACTCATCTCATCCACACAGAAACCCTCAGAAGTGTAAACTATTATCATCCCCACTTTACCGATAAGAAAACTAAGGCAAGAAAAGTAACTTGCTCAAAGACATACAGTAACTGTACATACTTAAGCCAAGATTAAAACTGAGGCAGGCTAGCTTGGAAGTCTGTGCTTTAGCTCTCTGCTTTCTTGACTTGAAAATGATAAAGTGTGTCTTTATTCAGCAAGCCACTTGGCAAGTCTTGGTCTTGAAGACAACAGAAGATGTGTGGATTGAATTAAAGCAAATTAGCAGGGTTTATATTTTATTAAACAAATTATGTTAAGCAATACTGATTAATTAAACAGTGTCACCTTAGAGGAAGGCTCCTAGACACATACCACAAGGTCCATTCTGTTCAGTATTTACATCACTTGAATGAATATACAGAAAAGCTCACCCAGTTAGCTGATTTCACCAACCTGCAAGGCTCTGCAAAGGTATAGAATGACATAGCTTTAAAATAACTGTGTAGCACCTCACTGGAAGGAGAGTGACAGTGTTCAGAGAAGGGCAGCAAGGCTTCTTTTGAATCCTCCACCAGTGTTAACGCTCTTCTTTTCCTCTCTCCACCTTTAGCACCACTTCCTTTTCCTGTTTTAAGCTACAGCCTGTATCATGGTCTACTGGCGAATTGCCACTTGCAATGGGTTTGCTCTAATTTAGAATCACTAATGATGGTAACCTTTCTGTTACCCTGCTCCCCACCAAATACTGAATAGTTCTCCTATACCCAGGTGGATAAAAAAATAAAAACAGCTAAGTCAAAGTATCTTTCTAATTCCCCACCTTCTCATAATACCTTTAAAATCATTCTATCATAGTCACCTGGTAAACAGCGTTCTGCTCCCGCGTCATTCACATTAATATTTAATGTTTGATCGATTTAAATGCGTAGAGTTGCAAGTGCACTCACAAATTCTGGGTAGTTTCCATTTGAAAATAGAAGGATGACTCACCAGGCTCTCCTTTTCCTGTAAACAAGCTTAGTGCAAAACACTTGAGCCCTGTGTGTTTTTAATGTCCCTGACTTCTGAATGTTCCTGCGTGATAGGGGTGGATTAATGGCTCAAGCCATGTAACAGTAGGTTGAGGACAAACCTTGCAACTGCAAGCGGTGTTGTTTCCTGTAGACAGGTGGAAACCTCCTCGGCTTAGGGCCCAGGGATGCGCCCTCTGCTGGCTCTGGGCCTTCTGCGCCTTTGTTCAAGGGCTTCGGATGGCATCCACAGCTGGAGAGAAAGTGGAAAATACTAAGAGGAAGTAGCTAAGGAGCTCCGGAAATTCTGCCATTTCCTTGACAGAGGTCAGCATATATAATAGAGCTCCTTCACCCCACCACATCTGCCCTGTCCACCTGAACCTCCTGCGCCATAAAACAAAACACAACCAAGACCCAATGTGGACCGCAGAGAAATTTGTTAGAGCTGTTGTTTCACTGGGTTTGACATCGACTTGAGGGAGCGGGACGTCTAAGATACCTTTAACAAATAGCATCATTTATTAATGCCTCTCTGTGCCTGAAGCAGCTCATTTGTTACAGTGCCTGGGAACACGGCCGTTGAGCTCATTTTCAAAGAAAAAGGAAGGAGGACACTGGAAAATGTTTCCTCTCAGGCAGACATGCTGATGAAAAGTTGCTTGGTGCATGTCCAGATTTCTGTCTCTTGCTGAATTTTTAATCTTGTTTCTCTTGGACGAGCCTCACCTCTCCGGTTTTCACCACTGATACATGTGTAGGGGTTATGCTATTCTGCAACTATAGATTTTGTTTGAGAGGGGCAGCACCTGGAAAAACTGGCTAGGGAAATAGTGGTATTGTTTTATTAACTCCCTTAGCACAGTCTCTATTCTTTACAGCTTACTTGAGAAATTGTGTTAATAATAAAGCACGTTTGCAGGGAGTAATTATAGTTCATAGACTTTTCCTTGCTTTGCTGAAAAGGCATTACATTCAAATGGATGCCAAATAGCAATGTTGTACATTCAAAGAGGAAAAGAGGGTTAGGTGTCTTAGAACTACCTAAATCACTCCTGTAATTTGCGATGTGGAAAAGGGAGTAAATGTCCTCATGTAAAATTCAAAAGAAATACTGGGACAATATCTCCCATAGCAACAGCTGTTTTAGAAGTTCCGGCATGATTAACAAGCGTCTGTTTCATCTTTTTTTCCTTTGTTTAAAATCAGATTGCAGCCTGCTAAATCAGCAGGTCAAAATAGTACTAAGGCTTTCACCAAAGAAAAATGTGACTTCTATGGAATTGCTTCGTTTTTCTGTTGAGATCAATTATTTGCAGTATTGTTCATCTGTTTTTAATTAATCATTAGCTAACCATGATTAAGTGAAGAAGTTGTTTTAAAGAATCAAAAAATATTACTAAAATAAAAATTCTCTATCTTCATTAATATTTACACCAATTAACTGACCAGAATACATTTCAATGCAATAATAGCTGCTTGAATTTACTGTTGATACACAATGACATTTGACTTTTGAGTCAGTGGGCACATTCCAAGCCTGAGTTCCTCAGACAGCCTACTCTGAGATGGAATGTTTATTTGAGATAGCTTTTAGGAGCAATACCTGTGGAAAGAAGAAGTAAGGAGCAGACTTTAACAGTGACCCTGCAATACCAACACTAACAGTCTCAGCAGACCCCACAGGTGCTCTGAAGCTAAAAAGCCCTTCAGAGACTGGCTAGTCTTCCTACTCTACAGTGACCAATGTTTGAATGTGGGCTTCTTCAGACAGGGGATGTGGTACCATCCCCAAAGAGGATTGATAGCTGATGACCTTCTTCCAGCAGCACTATCAGCAGCTAAAAGAATAATTCCTGTAATCCAGAAGAGAGATTGGGGTGGTATGTCACTAGTCCACCACAGTATATATGCATAAAATCTAACACTCATCTTTTTAATAAAAGTCATAGAAATTAGGGAATGTAACACAAAACCAAACACAATCAATATTATACGAAAATTATTAAACATTTTGGAGCTGGGAATAAAGCACTTGATCAGAGTTACAGTACCTATTATTTCCTTAACATATCTGGAAAAATAAGAAATTTAAACTTATTAAATTCCCATAAAAAAATGAAATAACCACTTCTGGGAAGAAAAGAATATTCAAATACAATTACTCAAAACATGAAAATTAAATGTGTTCGTTTCTAAAGTAAATTTCCACGCAGAGGTTATTTTAATTATCCAGCATCCACATGTGCTATAAATGTGCTTAACTTAATAAATGTACCTTCTATAAATGTCTTGCATTAGTGCAATGTCAGTTACATTAATTATCATTTTAGAGTCTGCTTTTGATTAAACTGTGTATGGTTAAAATACAATTAGGATACACAAACATCGTGTCTCACTTATGAATATTTATAGATGTCATTTTTAGCAATTACTTGCATCTTTATTTGATAGCAATAAAATGTAAACATTCAAGAGTACTGGGAGTTTCTATACAGATTGTTTTCTGTAAATAGTATTTGATAAGGACTAAGCATAATATTTTCATTAACTATATACTTGAATCATCATCATGTAAGTGATATGATTAAGAATTCAGTATATAGTATTATATCGAATAGTCGTTTACATATAATTAATGTATAAATTGCATTGCAAGATAAAAAAGTCATGAAGAAAATGTGTGACTCTCTTTTGTATGCTCCAGGAGGCCAGGGCAGTGTCTACATCTGTTTTGCTTACCACTGAATCCTTGGGTCTTAACGCATCTGGCATATAGCAGGCTCTCAGTTTTAAGCATTTGGTGAATATTGAAGGGATTATAAATCTCAGTTTTTAAAAAAGCAAGTTTTCTTCCATTTCCAAAAATGAAAGAATCTGATTCATGGTTGTTTTCAGGTTTAGATAAAAAAATTAAGAATAAACATTTTAATGGCAAATTTGAACTTACATATTTAAGTTAATACGTTCCTTTCTTTCTGTATTATTTCACACATTGAAACTGATCTTCCTTTTACTTAAAAGTTTTATTTTCATTGCAAGATATCAAAATGAAACTCAACTCCAATTTTAATACCATATTACCTAGCAAACATACTAAACAGCAAGTGCTAAAATTTTGTCAGCAGGATAAATAAATAAATCCTTTTAACAAAAAGGATATTTAAAAGTTTTATATATTTGCACTAAACTTCCAAATTTCCCAAAATGTTCTTAGAACCCAATTGAGTTTCTCCAAGAATAAGTAGGAAAAAATTAAAGAAAAAATATAGAATGTGTATATAAATGGAATTGCCAAAGTCAGCCATGTTATTACAAAACACCAAGATAAACTCAGAATGAAAATGACCCTTAAAAGTTGCAAATGAGTATGTTTTGCTGATTTGGAAATACCCAAATCCAACCACCCCCATGTCTTAAGTACTATAGTTTACTACACTTTTTTCTAGAAATAGAAACATAGCCACTCTATATTTATGTTCTATTAGTGGCTGAGTTTTGGAAGTCATGCCAAGAGGATTCCAGAAATGAAAAAAAAAGATTTTGTATGAGTCATCTATTATGAGCCTCCATAAATCTACATCATTACCAAAATATGACCAAAATTGCTATGTAAATACCCACGAATTGGAACAGATGAGAGAAACAGGGTATTATGTTAGAATTCAATTAGTTCTAATATGGTAAGAAAGCTACATTCATCTTGGAGTCCATGAAAAATTTTTTGCTGTTTTGGGGGATCTTCTTTTTAATGATATGTTGACTTGAACAGAAGGCTGATGCAGGAGAAGATCTGTGGCACGGGCTTGTTACCCTGTAGTGTAACCACAACAGTACGTGATGGCATGCTCCATCCTCCCTGCATTTCAAGGCTTAACTTTAAATGGTCAATATTTACATAGAATACATGAAGACAAGACTGGAAATCATTTGAATCGCAGTCCTCAAAAGAATAGCTTTCCATTATTTTCTAACATATGTTGGATTAATATACCTCTAGGAGTTCTTTAACCAAATTATAGTCGCAATAGAGTTTTGAATACAAATAAATATCTCATTTCCTTAAGTCTATGGCTAAAAGTCACTTAAAAAAGACATATTTTACACTATTTTAATAATATTTTACTTCTAATTTTATTTGTTTCAAAAATTTCACTGAAGAATCCTTTTAGAAAAAACTATTCTAGAAATTCAAGTAGGAATATTTCAGGTCATTTCCATTAACTAGTTACACATTACATATTTCATCTACTAAAAACCTAATGCCATTCCCCCAAAACACACACATATGCACACACCCCAATCTGGAACCTAACAGGAGGTTAGTAAATGTTACATCAGAAGGTAGTGGCAATTCCTGTTAGTAGCTTGTATTAAAACCAACTGATACAGGCCTAAAAGTAGGAAAAAGAGTTATTTCTTTAACTGATCATCTGAAATATATCACTCTAAGACAATTTTTCGAGAGACAAGCACTTAAACACAATTCACTAGCTCAGTTCTAAGACCAGAGTCATGTTCATGAAAATGTGACAGAACCACATATAAAGGGTGATTTTGGAACAGAGTATAATAAGACTAAATGCCTCATTAAGACAAAAAGTCCTGAGCACTTTACGTGTTTGTTAAATTTTGCCATGACCTCCATTTTACAGATGGCAAATCAAAGCTTAAAATAGTCAGGTAACTTACCCATAAATCCACTGCTTATAAATGGTAGCTTCAATCCAAGCTCAGGCTGTTTGACTCCAGTGCTCACATTTTCATACAGTGACTATACAATGGAAAGAAAGACACAGACACAGACACAGACACAGACACACACACACACACACACACACACACACACATATTGTCAACCATTTCTATTCTGTGGTATTTTTACTATTCTAGGATTTTAAAAAATAACAGATGAAACTGCCTTTTCATTGGCACATGCAATTTTTTAGACAGAAGATACCACAAATATGTGGAACAGATAAAATATAAAGTACTATATAATTAATATCCATGGTAAATAATATAGACTAAGAACAACATAGAGATAAGAAAACAGGGCAGTGACGTGGACTGAAATAGTTAGAAAAAGATTTTCCAGAGGCAGTAGACTTGAAATGGATTTTGACATTTGAGTGATAATTAGACAGTTGTATTTGAGAATGGAGACTATTCCCATCTGAAAGAAAACCACACAATTAGCTGTACAATAAATAAAAATTAGAGTAGATCACCTTAGTTGTATAAAATGTAAAGAGCACATAAAGTTATACAACATCATAATAAGATTATTAATACCAATTACACTTAAAGGTTATCTATTTTGAATAACACTAACAACTAAGTTAGAGAATACTGTGTTTGAATACTTTGTGATTTATGTATATAAAATTCAAGAACAGGCAAATAAAATTAATCAACTACTAAAATAGAAGTCAGGCCAGGCAGGGTGGCTCATACCTATAATCCCAGCACTTTGGGAAGCCCAGGCTGGCATATCACTCAAGGTCAGGAGTTTGAGACCAGCCTGGCCAATATGGCGAAACCCTGTCTCTACCAAAAATACAAAAATTAACCAGGCTTGGTGGCACATGCCTGTAATCCCAGCTACTCAAGAGCCTGAGGCAGGAGAAATGCTTGAATCTGGGAGGCAGAGGTTGCAGTAAGCCAAGATCACCACTGTTGCCTGGGCAACAGGGCAAAACTCTGTCTCAAAAATAAATACATAAATAAATAAAATAAAATAGAAGTCAGACTAGATGACTACTAGACAAGAGGGTATTGACTAGGAAGGGGCACAGGAAAACCTTCTGAGGTGCTAGAAACATTTTGTCTTGATTCGGGTGGTGATTAGACAGATGCACGTAAAAATTCACTGATCTCTCCACTTGAGATTTGTGCACTTACAAACTTCCTCTTTGTGAGTTATATGTAATTAAATAAATCAATAAAGATTAGAGTCTTTGGCAGGAAACAGGGTTATTTAGTGTAATATATATTTACCATTAGAAAAATGTTTACTGACCACATGGACTACAGGGTAAAAAATGAAAATAAGAATTTTAAAAAATCTCTCAAGATTACCAATTCCAACTGTGGCCTTCACAGATAAGAAAACTGGCACCAAATGGATGCAAAGACTTGCCCCGGGTCACATGGCATTCAAAGGCTAACATGGATTAACATGGTTGAAAGCTTTTCTATCCTTTGGTCATGCCTCCATAATGTATTTCATGCACCACATATTTCTAAAAAGAAGCCTGATACATTCTTGAATTCTTAGTAATATTTATTTTCCGGTTTCCATATTATTGCTTGCTTTGGTCACACTTATTTTTCCTCCCTCTTCTTGACCTCTCTAAACTGAATTATTTCAATCTTTCCTTGAAATTGAATTTTACTCATTTTATAGAAATTTGGCAACTGTATTTCTTCTGAGACTTCAAAGAAATTCCCTCCATTACTGAGACTTACGCCTGAGTCATTTCGTGCTTATCAGCATTCTTTCATGTGCATAATCTTTGCTCCTTTGCTCCTTTGCTCTCTGGTTAGAGAAAGAGGTGATGTCGATATTGATGCAGACAACATCGCTCCAGGTAGATGTGTTCTCCCAGATCCTTTTGCCTAATTTACCTACCACTGATCTCCAGAATAGCTGTTCACAATGGCATTCCCTACCCTCCCCCCAACAACCATCCTCCTGCTATTCTCAACTACTTCTGAGACTTCAACAATGAAATTTGCCTATGAGAAAACTGCTAAGTGCTTTTTCTTTGTATGTTTTTCATTCAAGTAATTCTCAACTCAAAACAGCACTCTCTAAATTCTATGTGTGGGGCACAAGTGTCTTTTTTGTAGAGATCTTGACACTACTTAGATATGTTAAGATTTGTTGAAAACCTTTAGGCAAATTCACATGCCATGACATAATTGAATTACCTGCAGAGCAATCCCTTGGCATATTAATAAACAACTGTAAATGGCCCAAAATCAAATATGTATTCTTGAAATAACTAGATGCAATGCATGGGTACATTTCTTGTCATCATATTCACAGATGAGTACAATCTATGTTTCTTTTTTTTTTTGCAAGTCTACTATTTTACCTATAATTAGAGATATAGCAATCTGATGAGCTTTAAGCTATTCCAGCAATCTTCAGAACAGTTTATAGTCAAAGGCAACAGATCCCAGAACTTTGTTATTCACTGCCAACTTTTCCATGGGCTGATTTGGTTCATACTCCTCTTTGTTGACGTAAGTATGACAATTCAGATGAAGGCAGATTCAGAGACCTCTGATCCATAACAGCTGAGAAAATTCTATCATCACTCTAGATGGGCTGTGCCAGATTTCTTCCATCTACCGTTTCAGATCCACTTCCACCCTGATCCATCCTACTCTGTGTTCCAGGAGGCTGATTCGAATGGACCTTTTCAAAGAGTCCCCTTGCCTTCTTGTTTCCTGTTGTATTGGCCAGTGGAGAGCACCAGTAAGACATAGGGGGAAGTAAGCAGAATAAAGCCTGAGCATTTTTGCCCCTGGCTCCTTGGAGGGAGGACCACCTCAGCTTGCTCTATCCCATGAATGAAGATCATTTTTCTGTCAGGCTGCCTTTTCCAGACAATCTGCTCTGTCTCTAGATTCTATCACCACTTCCTTCCCTTACTCCTTTGGGCCTAGGAATAACAGTCTCCACTAGTTCTGGGTTCTTGACTTCCCATATGGTTTTCCTTGCCCACATCTTTTCAACTGACCCCTGTATTATACTTTCTTCCGATTACTCAATTTGAGTGTATCTGTTTTGTGCGGGGACCTTAATGATCATTCAGCTTCAATAAGCCAGTGAAAATAACTTTGGAAATGTGGCCCATCTGGAAAAAAGAAATGTTTCATTTGCTTTCTTTCCATCTCCAAGCACACAGAGTAGTAGAGTATTAAGTGAGCATCAAACTGCCACATCAACCTGACTGTCAGTCCCAACCTTTTGCCCAAAGTCTCCTGATAGTAACCACCTAATATAAATTGGAGTGTTTTAGCACTCAAAAAATCAATTGAGACATATTACAAGCTTGTCTGAATTTCTGTTCGAGAGGAAATTGCTTTAAATCATAAACCCCCGAAGCTGAGTAGTATGTTGGTTGTTTAATCTTCCCTGTATAGTAGGATTTATGGACTAACTCATGATGGTGATGATTGATGAGAAAGTGAAAATAAACCCTGCTCATAATTAAACTGTGCTTCTCCTAATAGAATGTTTTCAATTATACCTAGCAAGGTCAATAGAAAACAATGTTTTCAGTATAACTCCAAGTCCACGTCGTAGCTATAAAATGACTAACATCTTCTGAGTCAACTGCTGCTTTCCCACCAATGACATCTCAGCCCTACTGCAATCTTTTGCCTCTCAGACAAAGATCATTGAGGTACCCAATTGCTGAACTGCTGCTGCTCCTCAACAGCATCAACAGAAACCTGGTGGCCACTTCCCTAAGCCCTCCTGAGAATCATTCAGCACAAGCCTGAACCCTATAAAAAGCCCCTCCCCATCCTCTCTTATTGAAATACCCCACAGTCCCTTTTGTAGTATGTTTTCTCAGGCTCTGATAAGCTACATAAGCCTCACTTTTTTGACATAGCAATATTATAGAACCATCAAGAATTGAATCCAGGAACAGATGCTCCAGTCTTACTCCCTTGAC
The DNA here is from genome assembly GCF_049350105.2 of Macaca mulatta. Classification (NCBI taxonomy): domain Eukaryota; kingdom Metazoa; phylum Chordata; class Mammalia; order Primates; family Cercopithecidae; genus Macaca; species Macaca mulatta. The sequence continues at coordinate 105,272,073 of NC_133409.1, forward strand.
CTCTTTACCATTATTGTGCAACTCTTGTGAAATGTGCTTTCACTCACACAAGCCAGTACACATTTACCTGTTTACACAAATGGCTGAGAATTTACATTGTCCTGGAGGGTAGCCCTTAACAATAACTGCAGGAAGCAGAACTATAACTATTTCATCTCCTTTATGCCAATCAAGACAACTCTGAGATGTGACCTACATGTTTTTCTTTTCAGAGCTTCCCTGTGAGACTGAGCCAAAGTTACTGTAGAATTTTGCCTGATAACACAATTTTATCTGTCTGATTCCTTTTCCCTATTAGTCCAGCTTCCTCATTTCCCACTTGGTTTTTCCAGGGAATGCTTCTTAACACTTTTCCATGAATTTTCCTCTGATAGGTTGCTTCTAAAGAACTCGAATTATGACAAAGGATAACAGAACTTAAATGGCAAATCAATACAATGAAGGCTCCTGGAGGAAGTGATCATCTCAACTAAGATTTAAAGAAGCTGTAGGATTTATGTAGGTGGAGAGGTAAGGAATGGCACAAAAGTTCAAGGAGATAGCAAGAACAACAAATGACACAGAAAAGTAGTTTGCTGTGTGCAGAGGCCCAGAAGCTGCTGCATAAAACTGGAGCACTCAGGATGGACCATGAGTGTTCAGTCAGTAGCAGATCATGGAAGGCTTTTTATGTCACCCTAAGGATTTGAACTTTTCCTTATGGCTGAAAGAAACATAATAAGATTTACATTTCATATCCACCATTCTGGTGGCTGTGTGGAGAATGGATCTAGTTAGAAGGCTACTGTAAATACAGCAAAAAAAAAAAAAAAAGATAATGCATGGAAGTTGGACATAGACTAGAAGACACAGATTCAAGAAATAAAAAGTAAAATTGTCAAGTCCTAATGAATGTGGAAGCTGAAGGGGAGGAGGGAACCACAGATAATTCTAAGTTGAGGAACAGATGCACAGTGATAACACAGAATCTACAGAGATGGGAGTTTGCTGAGTTGGTACCATGAAGATTTTAATTTGACATGCACTGAGATTGAACAGCCCATGAAACTCATTGACAGAAATAATACAACCAGCAGTTGGAATGAAGAACGTGAGTGTCAGGGGAAATATCTGAAAGGGAGATATAGGTGGTAATGAAGATTCTGAGAGTAGATGAGATCACTCCAGAGTGTGTTTAGTGAGAAGAGCAGTGGTGTAAGGAAGGAACCCTGTAAATCCCCATGTTTAATGTTCTGGGAGAGGAACAGGACTCTAAAGGAGATGAGCCAGCAGAGTCAAAGAGGTTTGAGGGAAAAAACAGGGACACACCTTCTTTCTACTTTTCCAATCACCACACTGTCCTTTCGTCCTCCTAATACATGGCCCATACATTTATGGGACATTGACTCAGAATAATGGCAAAGTTCCCTTAACATTTTTGGACTCTGAAATGTTCTCATGGCCTAAAAACTCATTGTCCCCTAAATTGGACAAAATTCAGTCCTGTTCTCAAAGTCTGGTTAGGTCAACAAACTGGGTGGGCTGCTCAATTATTTCTATATAGGTGGATCCTATGCCCTGAGAGGATAGGCAGTGTCACTTACCCACCAACGTACACGAACCAAAATTAATCCACCGCCTAATATTTTCATACCTGGTTGTGAAGACCCAGCTTTCCCTTTATTGTCCCTTTAAAGCAAAGTGGGGACCAATTCTGCCAAAGACCCGTGTATACAGGGAGGGCTCGGAAACTGCCTTCCTCCCTAGCCATCAACAAATTAATTACTTGTCAAATTGCATCATGACAGAAATACATCAGAAGTCTGGAGAAATAAAGAAATAAAAAGAAAAGTAGGGCAATACTGAGTGATTCTTGTTGCCATAGAATTTTAAAATATAAATTAAAACAATACCGCCACTGAACCAAGTAACTTGTACACGATGGAGTTATTCTTTATTGAGGGCTTGCTCAAAACAAATATTTTCACATTTAATAATCAAAATAATGCTTTGAATAGCAATTTATATAATCCCATTTTTAAAAAATAAGCAACTGAGACTAACTAGGAATTCAAAGCCAGACAATCCAGCAATCCCATGACTGAGTCATAATAGTTTGTTTTTGCATTGCTTTAAAGAAGTATCTGAGACTGGTATCCCTTTTGAAAGACAGGTCTAGTTTTATTTTTCATACTGCTGGAACAAACATATCCTTACATCTCAGCACAGTTAATTCTGTGCTAGAACTTTTTAAAAGGCAAAAATTAAAAACAATGGATATGAAAACTGAATATATGATGAATGCCAAGTCAAAACAAAAAGAAATGGCTATTTCATTGGGAAAGCAGTGTGAGTTTATTTTAAAAGTTAATATAGACCAGGAAATTTCAGCCATAAGGCTCAATGGGATCATGATGAAAAACATTTTTATAATGTCAACTGTACTCAAAAAAGGCATTTAATAAAAGGTTGTCAGAGTAATAAAGAAGAAAATTAAATACATTAAAAAGGTGATTGCATACTTTTTAAGCAATTAGTCGTGAACTTCGGATGAGCAGATGATGAAAGAGAAAGGTGCCAACACACTCACTGCCCCACCAGACCAAACAGAGGATAAGCTATGCTATTTGTAGACTAAAGTTCTTGTTCTAATAGTGATCCCTGTGTTTCCAGAGTCTATATGTAAACTACAAACCTTCCTAAGGCAAGTGGAAACCTTGCATACAAAGGGCAATCATCCATTTATACTCCTGGAAGATCCATCTTGTGAAAACATATTCTACACTCTCACCACTCTGGAGAGATTTTTGTTCTTATAAAATTTGAGAATACATTTTTACAGCCTGGAGTCAAGTCCTCCTGTGAAGATGGTGACTTTTTAAGAAACACATCAGCAGTGTGTTGTTTGTCTCCTGCCAGTGCTGACCCTTCTTGGGTTTAGGATGACCATTTTCCGAGAATAGAAAATCTGGGCTAAATAAGAAATACTCTTTAAAATTGCTTTATTGCTATGTTGGTTTTTCTTTGTAATTATGGTTGAGTTATTCCATAAAATTTGCTGCTACAATAGACTTATAATGGCAATACAGTCCAACCAATTTGTTTTTTACTGGAGTAGATGGTAAATGGGCCACGGAATATAAACTTGTTTTGCTGGAGATGCTGGTTAGGTTTTCCAGAAGCTGTTGGTTGGGTTTTCCATCAGAATTGGACTAGAAGCAAGGCTGAATTTGAGGTATCCTAGAAATAGCATGAGAAAAATGCCTTTTTAGCCATATTTCCATCTTAAATAATGAGCAGAACCGTGCGTTGAAAGGGAATCATTTGTGTTGGACTCAAGCAGTGAAGGAGGGAAAAAGAAAAAGAAAAAAAATATGGAAAGACCAGAACAAAAGTAGGCAGAATGCCTGGAAATAAATATGAATATACATATAATTTTAAAATTTTAAAACTATAGACTTGAAGAAATAGAACTCTCAAACTCTGAAGACAGGAGTCAACTGGCATAATTTTGCTTTGCAAAGTGATATTGCAGAAAGTGTGGATCCATCAGTACTTAATTTGAATCAGAATCATAGCATATTAGAAATTTGGATCTGTCCATTGTTATAAAGGCTTTTATTCCATTCATAGACAATATTTTATATATTGAAACTTAAAATTTGTTTTAGTTTGTCACAAATAATATTTTAATTTTGCCTGCATATTCATATCTTCCTGTATTCTAATTTCCCTCTATCCTTATTAAAAGTGAGATAATAGGCTTAATAAAGTGTCTATCTCAGGTAGGTCCTGAATAAATGTTAATTCACTTTCATTCTTCCAAATATCTTTTGCTTCAGTCTCTGAAATTCAAGTTCATAGTTATAAAGAGAGTGTAGCAATAATTGAACATATGACACAGGGCCAAGGACCACTGTGTCTAAAACATGTAATAAAAATTTTACCCACTCCGTCTCTGAAATTTATATTCTGTCTATTATTATAAATGTTTTATTCCATTCACAGACAATGTTTTACACATGAATGAAAAAGTAACAAAAATGCTGACTCAGGCATGAATATAGCACTTGCTGTAAATAATGGAGGAAATAGGCCGGGCGCGGTGGCTCAAGCCTGTAATCCCAGCACTTTGGGAGGCCGAGACGGGCGGATCACGAGGTCAGGAGATCGAGACCATCCTGGCTAACACGGTGAAACCCCGTCTCTACTAAAAAATACAAAAAACTAGCCGGGTGAGGTGGCGGGCGCCTGTAGTCCCAGCTACTCGGGAGGCTGAGGCAGGAGAATGGCGTGAACCCGGGAGGCGGAGCTTGCAGTGAGCTGAGATCCGGCCACTGCACCCCAGCCTGGGCGACAGAGCAAGACTCTGTCTCAAAAAAAATAATAATAATAATAATAGAGGAAATAATACGTAGACCAAAACTCCACCTTCTGAAATAAAGCACAATCAAATGCAATATTAGAGATAATCCTAGATATCAAAGGAAGGATACCAGAAAACTGTAGGTACAAAAAAGACTTCCCTCTTGTTCTTTTTGACACATTATTTGAGTGATCTTGGGACATCTATTTAACCCTCTGAGGCTCAGAGTCTACTTGCATAAAACGAAAATAATGATGTGCATTGGTTGTGATAAAGATTAACTCATGAATGAGAAATCACTTTATTCAACACTAATTACATGTCAGTAGTGTTTCAAGTGAGATCTTGCACCAGCAGTTTCAGCAACATGTTATTAGAAATGCAACTTCTGGCCGGGCGCGGTGGCTCACGCCTGTAATCCCAGCACTTTGGGAGGCCGAGACGGGCGGATCACGAGGTCAGGAGATCGAGACCATCCTGGCTAACACGGTGAAACCCCGTCTCTACTAAAAAATACAAAAAACTAGCCGGGCGAGGTGGCGGGGCGCCTATAGTCCCAGCTACTCGGGAGGCTGAGGCAGGAGAATGGCGTGAACCCGGGAGGCGGAGCTTGCAGTGAGCTGAGATCCGGCCACCGCACTCCAGCCTGGGTGACAGAGCGAGACTCCGTCTCAAAAAAAAAAAAAAAAAAAAAAAAAGAAATGCAACTTCTTAGGTCCCGCCCCCAGACCTACTGAATCAGAAACTCTGGGGATGGGGCCCAGCAATCTGCTTGAAAAAGCCTTCCTGGTGTAAGAACCATTGCTTTTCCAAAAATCTATATCTTGTCATTTTTATCATGGTGAATCTATACATGAGGAAATAATAATAATAACAGTTCAATTATAAAAATATAAAATATGCATAGATTTTTATCATTTAATACATGTAAGAACTAATAAATTGAATTTACCTGATTTTATACAATTTTTTAAAACAATTTTAAAATTATACACATACACGTAGAATTTACTCATTGATTTCACTTATAAATTTGGAGATACAGACCTATCAAACAGTAGAAAATTATTCAAAGGATCGGGTTGAAAACCCTTTAGCCAGTGTCAGAGCTTGCTGGGCACTATGGTCACTTAGTGCCTATGTATCACCTGGAATATGAAGACCTGTCTAGCAGGCATTTTGTTGTGCTAGAGTTTCCAAATTCTAGATTCCCTCCTCTTTCAACACTCTCAATTTCTTTCAATTAACATGACTTTTCTCTTGTCTTTAATGATCTCTATGTTTTACTCTTTTTTTAATAAAATAGATTTTATTTTTTAGAGCAGTTTTAGGTTCACAGAAAAATCAAGTAGAAAGTACAGGGTTCTCCCATACCCCCTATTCCCACACATGCACAGCCTCCCCTGCTATCACCATCCTGCACCAGTATGGTACATTTGTGATCACTGATAACCCTACATTATCCCATCAGCACCCAAAGTCTGTAGTGCTGTACATTCTATGAGTTTGCCAAATATACAGTTGACCCTTGAACAACAATGGGTTAGGTACCGTATGGGGCCCCTGCACAGTGAAGAATTCACATGCAACTTCTGACTCCTCAAAAACCTAACTACTAATAGTCTACTGTTGACCCAAAACCTTACCAATAACATGAACAGTCAACTCATATTTTGAATGCTATATGTATTATATGCTGTATTCTTACAATAAAGTAAGCTAGGGAAAATAAAATATTATTGAGGAAAGTTATAAGAAAGAGAAAATACACTTACTATTCATTTAGTGAAAGTGGATCATCATAAAGGTCTTCATCCTCATTGCCTCCACATTGAGTAGGCTGAGGAGGAGGTGGAGGACAAAGGAGGTGCAGGGGTAGAAGATGTGGAGGAGGTGAAAGGGGAGGCAGTGGAGGCAGGTATATGGTGTCACTTTATGGAAAACGATCATAATTTCTCTCTGACATTTTTCTAAAAATGTTTCAGTATGGCACCAATCCTTTTATCATTTGCTTCAGATTTAGTGCCAGTATCATCGAAGGGTCTGTGCTGTAAAAGAGGTAGTTTTGAATAATCAGAACCATTCTGCTAGATATCTAACGTCAACTTGTTTTATAGTGCTGCTTCTTTTTTTTACATCTTCTTCCCCATCATCTGCACTGGTTTGGAAGTATTCATGTCTATCAGGGAATCATCTGTTTGCTCTTCTGGTGTGGTGTTTATTCACTCTTGAATTTCTCCGAGACTCATATCTTGAAACTCTTCACCCCACCCCCTGCAACCTCTTTTGCCATCTCCACAATCTCTTTCACGATTTCCTTTACTGGCTCTGTTATAAATCCTGTTAAGTCATGCACAACATCTGGACACAGTTTTTCCCAGCAGGAGTTTATTGTTTGGGGCTTGATGGCTTTTATGGATTCTTCTGCAACAACAATGGCAACTTTGATGGTGTATCCTTTCAAACTTTCATTATATTCTCTCTCTCTCTCTCAGAGTTCTTTCCTCTATAGCGTTGGCAATCCTTTCCATAGAGGACCATGTGTAATGAGCTTCAGAGATCCTTATGGCCCCCTGATCTAGAGGCTAAATTAGACACATTTGGGAGCAAGTAGACCACTTGGATGACTTCATTATTGAGCTCATGTGGTTTTTAATGATCAGGGGCATTGTTCAATATCAAAAGAACTTTAACAAGCAGTGTCTTACTGGCAATGTACTTTCTAACTTCAGGGAGAGAATCAATCCATAAAAAGAGTTCTCATTGTCCAGGCCTTTTCAAGGTACAACCAAAGGACTGGAGGCTGGTGTTTATCTTTTGCCTCGGAGGCTCATGATTTAGTAGCTTTATAGATAAGAGTAGTCCTGATTATAAACACAACCGCATTTGCTTAAAAGAGTAGAGTTAGCCTGTCCCATTCTGTCTTAAATCCTGGTGTTCACTTCCCTTCCTTAGTAATAAATGTCCTTCTTGGCATTTATTTTTCCAGAATAGGGCAATGTTGTCTTCATTAAAACCCAGTTCAGGCAGATATCCTTTATCCTCCATGATTTTCTTAATGGTGTCTGAAAACTCTGCTGCCTGTTAGTCAGAAGAAGCTGCTGCTTCTGTTGTCTTAACATTTTTAAAGTCACCTTTTTCTAAAATTATCAAACCATCCTTCACTGGCATTAAATTCTCCAGCTTTAGATCCTTCACCTTTCTTTTGCTTTAAGTTGCCATACAATGACTTCATTTTTCATATCATATTAGGGTCTCTAGGTATGCCTTTCTTTCCTGCACCCACATAATAGCTGCATTTTGAATATGAGATAAAAATTTATTTTGTAAAAAGTGCAAGGTTTTAGTGCCTGATGGCACAGTGCAGCAAGGGCTTCACAAATTTTCTTTTCTTTTTTCACAGTGGCCCTTAAGCTGGACTCATTTATCTTGAAATGGTGGGTAAACGCAGTCATGGACCTCAATCTACAGTATGTATGAAGCAATTCAACTATTTATTGTAAGTCATGGCTTTGCTTCTGGAGAGCACTTCCAGCATTACTACTGGCACTTTCTATGGATCCCATGGTGCTGATCAAGGTTTACAGTATTGCACTAAACATGATGAAAAATACATGAGAATGGCTAGAAGGTACTTTTTACTATGATACACAATTTACTGGAGACACAAACTGCCCAAGCAAAGATGATTAGGCACAAACAGCATTTTTAAGTGGATTCTCTCAACACTTGGGCTCACCAAAAAAGCAATAGTCAGTAGGTAATTTTTTTTTTTTTTTTTTTTTTTTTTACACTGGGTCTCACTCCCATTGCCCAGGCTAGAGTGCAGTGGAGTGATCACAATTCACTGCAACTTTAACTTCCTAGGCTCAGGTGATTTTCCCACTTTAGCCTCTCGAATAGCTAGGACTGCATGCATACCATCAAGCCCAGATAATTTTTTGTATTTTTAGTAGAGACAGGGTTTCGCCTTGTTGCCCAAGCTGGTCTCAAACTCCTGTGCTCCAGCGATCCACCCACCTCAGCCTCCTAAAGTGCCGGGATTACAGGTGTAAGCCATTGTGACTAGCCCCAACTTTTTATTTATTTATTTAGTATAAACTTCAGGATACAAGTGTAATTTTGTTACATGCATACCTTGTGTAGTGGTGAAGTCAGGGTTTTTAGTATATCCTTCACTTGATTAATGTACATTATGCCCATTTAGTAATTCATCATCCACTCTCCCTCCTCCCCCTCATCCTTCAGAGTCTCTATTATCTATCACTCCACACTCTACATCCATGTGTACACATTATTTAACCTCACTTGTGAGTGACAATATATGATATATATATCTCTGTATATATGTATATAGGTGTGTATCTATATGTATATATCCATATATCCATATACATATAAATCATGTACATATTCATGATCTATACATGTATACATATGCATATGTATATATGTACGTATATATGTATATATATAACATTTTCTTTATCTAATCATATGTTGACAGACACTTAGGTTGAATCCATGTCTTTGTAATTGTGAATAGCACAATAATAAACATACAGGTTAAGATGTCTTTTTGATAAAATGATTTATTTTCCTTTGGGGATATAGTCAGTAGTAAGATTGCTGGCTATCTATGCTGGCTATGGTAGTTTATGTTTTTGGTAAACTACCAAAAACATGGTAGTTAGAACTTATGGTAGTTCTATTTTTAGTTCTTTGAGAAATATTTATAGATTTTTCCATAGAGGTTGTACCAGTTTACATTCCCAACAATGGCATGTGAGTTTCCTATTCTCCACATCCTTGCCAACATCTTTTACTTTTTGTCTTTTTATTGATAGCCATTCTCACTGACATAAGTTGAGGCCTCATTGTGCTTTCGATTTGCATTTCTCTGATGATTGGCATTCTGAGTAAGCCTGTTGGTTGTTCGCCTTCTTTTTAAAAATGTCTATTCATGTCATTTCTCCATTTTTAATGGGATTATTTAGTTTTGGTTGCTGTTCTTGAGTTCCTTTTAAATTCTGGATATTAGTCCCCTGTCAGATGCATAGTTTGCAAGTATTTTATTTTATTCCACAGGTTCTCTGTTTACTCTGTTGATTATTTCTTTTGTTGTGCAGACACTTTTTCATTTAATTAACTCCCATTTGTCTATTTTTGTTCTTGTTGCCTGTGCTTTTGAGGTCTTAGTAATAAATTATTCCTTAGACCAATGTTTACAAGAGTTTATTTCTAGTGTCCTTCTAGTATTTTCATAGTTCCATGTCTTACAATTAAATATGTAATCCACCTTGAGTTGATTCTTGTATACCTGGTGAGAAATATGGGTCTAGTTTCATTCTTTTGCAAATGGTGATTCAATTTTTATTTCCCAGTACTTTATTGAAAAAGGTGTCCTTTCTCCAGTGTATGTTTTTGTTGGTTTTGTCAAAGATCAGTTGGCTGTAAATGTGTGGCTTTATTTCTGGATTCTCTATTCTATTCCATTGATCTATGTGTCTGTTGTTATAGTATCATGCTGTTTTGATTACTATATCCTTACAGTATAATTTGAACTTAGGCAGTGTGAGGTCTCCAGCTTTTTTTTTTTTTTTCTGCTTCCATACGAATTTTAGAATTGTTTTTTCTAATTCTGTGAAAAATGACATTGATATTTTGATAGGGATTGCATTGAATCCATAGATTACTTTGGGAAGTATGGTCACGTTATGATTTTTATTCTTCTAATCCATGAGCATAGAATGTTTTTTCATTTTTCTCTGTCAACTACAATTTCTCTCATCAGTGTTTTGTAGTTTTCCTTATAGAGATTCACCTCCTTGATTAAATATACTTCTAGGTATTTTAATTTTTTGTAGCTATTCTAAATGGGATTGGTTTCTTCATTTGGTTGTCAGCCAGATCATTATTAGTGTATAGAAATGCAAATGATTTTTGTACATTGATTTTAGATTCTGATATTGACTGAATTCATTTATCAAATCTAAGAGTTTTGTGGTGGAGTCTTTAGATTTTTCTAGTTATAAGATCATATCATCAGAGAACAGGAATAATTGGATTTTGAGAGTTTTCACCTGCTTGAAGAGCACAGATTGCACATTCCTTTCCATGGAATGCCTCTTATGATCCTTGAAGAGGAGAGGGAATTTAAAAAGCTGTTGTAGCTGGGTTCCCCTTCACCTGTGAAGATGCTGTCTCCACCATGACAGTCCAATCCACTGTAGTCTCTTTCAAGCATTTCACCAACCCTGGATGCTGAATTAGCTCCTGATTACTATGACAGAGATATTTAAATCTTTTAGTTCTTTATAGTTTGTGGTGTATGTGTTTGTGTTAATAAAGCATTTCTTTAACAGAGAAAATAAAAACAATTACAAGTTGGTGGGGATGTGGTGGTGTGCACCTGTAGTCCCAACTACTCATGAGGCTGAAGCAGGAGAATCACTTGAACCCGGGAGGTTGCAGTGAGCAGAGATTGAGCCACTGCACTCCAGCCTGGGTGAGAGAGCAAGACTCTGTCTCAAAAAAAAAAAAAAAAAAGTGAAAGGAAGAGATTTGTGGAGGGTCAGGGAATGGAGCGGACTGGGGAAATACACACACAGGCCCACACAGACACATGCACCCACACAGGCACAGAAGGAAAGGGTTGAAATAGGGATAGAGTACACAGCAGGACAGAATAGGACCCCCATATATTCTAAAACAGCCTCTCCTTCTCCTTTATATCCCCTTTCTCCACTCCTTCTGCACACTAGAAACACAGTATGTTTATATTTTATGGTCAAACTATTTGGAATTTTGTTGTCTGGCCCTCAGTGCCTTGTTCTTATCCTTACCAGGATCATGGTTCCATTTCTCTTGCCCCTGGTCCTCTCTGATCTTCTCCATGGTTACTTAATGTAGTTGATTCTTTCCTCTGTGGTCTTCCCCTGACCCATTTTCAGCCTCATGGCCCCATCCCTCTCTCACTGTCTGTGGCAGTTTCATATTTTTTTAGATGAATTTGCTCATTAAACAATTTTTTTAAGTGCCATGCCTGATGTGCTTTCAGGTGCAGATGGGCGGCCACCCAACAAAGGTCCTGTGCCTTGTGAATATGGTGCTGCCTGAGAAGCTGCTGAACATTGAGGAGTATGAGGAGATCATGGAGGCCATGCAAGATGAGTGTCACAAGTACAAAATTATTACAGTTAATTTTATGCAGTTATAATTTAATACTGCATCTTTAATTCTGTTATCTCTTAACTGAGAATGGCACCATGTGTGGTCTGTAAGTGTTTGTATGCATATTTTTTGATAAATGTTAACTTTTTATAATATATTTGTGTATATTTAATGATTTTAAATGATAAACTGGTATCTACATATATATTTTATACATTCATAAAATAACGTTTTCTTAATTGTTTTATTTTTAGGTCACACAGTTCCCCTGTGAGTTTTTTTCACATTGTCACAAAACTGAAAAGTATTTTCAATATACTTATTGAAAAAATAATTCCTATATAAGTGGATCTGTCCATTTCAAATCCATGTTGTTCAAGGGTCAACTGCATAATGATATACATCTGCCATTAGAATATTCTACAGGGCAGCTCACTGTCCAAACAATCTTCTGTGCTCTACCTATTCATTCCTCCCTCTCCCTAACCTCTGAAAAACACTGATCTTTTTACTGTCTCCGTTGACCATATGCTTATTCCTGAATGTCATATAGTTTGAACCATATGGCATGCAGCCTTCTCATATTGGCTTCTTTCACTTAGTAATACACATTTAAGATTCTATCACATCTTTCTCTAGCCTGATAGCTCATTTCTTATTAGCTCTGTATAATCTTCTATTGTCTGAATGTACCATAGTTTATTCATCCATTCACTTACCAAAGAACATGTTGGATGCTTCCAGGTTTTGGTACTTATGAATAAAGTTGCTATAAACATTCATGTACTAGTTAATATGTAGACATAGATGTTTGACTTATTTGGATAAATATCATGGAGTATTGTTGCTGGATCATATCATAAGGGTATGTTTTGTTTTATAAGGAACTGCTGCACTGTCTTCCAAGTGATCACACCATTTTGCATTTCCACCAGTAATGAATGAGGGTTCCTGTTCTACGTCCTCACCAGCATTTGATGTTGTTGGTGTTTTGAATTTTGGTCATTCTAATAAATGTGTAGTTGTATCTTATTGTTTTCATTTGCAATCCCTTTAGGCATATGATGTTGAGTATCTTTGCAAATGATTGTTTGACATCCCTATGTATTCTTTGGTGAGGTTTCTGTTCCCATCTTTTGCCCATTTTTAATTAGGTTGTTTATTCATGTGTTTTATTTTTAATCTCCGAATGCCATTTAAAAGAGACTACAGAATCACACTAAATGTTCCATATTTTAATACAGCTTGAATATTACTTCAAAAAAAGCTTCAGGTAAATAAATAACATCCATACTTCCTCAATGCTATAAATGTATCAAATTAAGTTTTCACTAAGCAAAGAGTTATTCATTGAATGTTAAATAGGCATTTCCATATAATAACTCTTTCCATCCACTTTGTCTAATTCTTTCTCAGCAAGATATAAATTAATGTAAGGGTTTTTAAATGTAATTTAGCAATCATAGCAAAAACTTGAAAAATAATCTGGGTTCTAAATACAGAAATTGAAGTTACATAGGATTGAATTCTATCTCCAAAATCAGGCAAGAAACAGGAAGAAAGTAAACAGCAAGAGCAAAATCAGAATCCAGACTCATTTTATGCTTTACTTTCTAATGTACTAATAAAAAGAACTTCCAAATTTCTATACATGAAAGTTGAGAAGGTGACAAAATAGAAGATGGATTCAGAATCACTGTAATATATCAAGGTTTCTCAATCTCAGCACTATTGACATTTGAGACAGATAATTCTTTGTTGGATGGGCTGTCCTGTGTATTGCAGGATGTTTAGCAGCATCCCTGGCCTCTACCCACTAGATGCCAGTAGCATGTCCTTTAGTTTTGACAACCAAAAATGTCTCCAGACACTGCCAAAAGTCCCATTTTTGTGGCGGGGGTGGGAGAAAATTGCCACTTTACTATATTAGATAATTATTTCTTCTAGAAAATAAAGGTCAAGAAGTTAAAGTTTAAAGAAAAGGTAACCAAAAATATATCCGATACTTTTCATCTTTTATTCTATATCAGGGAAACTGTATGAAATGTATAAGGAACAATCCATTAAATATAAATCTGTCATTTGATTCAAATAACTGGTCACAACATGTGTGCATGAGAAATGTGTGTTTTGTGGTTTTTCTATGATTGGTGTCTCAGAGGCACAGCTGAGAGGCATAAATCACAGGATGGTGTCAATCACTGGTTTGGCAGTACAAAGGAACAAGACTGATCTAATACCCAGACAAAAAATGACACTTTTCAAAAATATATCAGTTACTTCCAGTTCTTTACATGTTTTAATTGATGCTCAAACTTTTGGTTTCATCTTCCTCAATTGTTATTACTATATTTTACTAGCATAGTTCCAAGGATGTTTCCTGGGAGAGATTATTGGCATAAATGGAGGAAAGCAAATGGGCTTTCAGGAAAAATAAATCTAGCTTTGAATTCAAAGTTTATACTAGGTCCTTGGGTCTCCTCTTTTCTCTCATCGGTTTCCTTTTCCCCATTTGAAAGAAAATAATACTAAAATCACGGGTGTATTAGTCAGGGTTCTCGAGAAACAGAAACAATAGGAGAATTGGTTTATGGATTATGGAAGCCAAGAAATTCTTCAATCAGTTAAGCCAGAAAGGGAGAGAGAGCAACACTGGTGTAAGTTCTGGAGTCAGAAGGCCCAAGAACCAAGAGGTCCAATGTCCAAAGGCAGGAGAAGATGAATATTATAGCTTGAAAAAAGGGACAATTTGCCCTTTCTCTGCTTTTTGTTCTTTTCAGGCCCTCAGTGGATTGGATGATGTCCAGCTGTTTAGGCAAGGGCATCTTCTTTACCCAGTCTACTAATTCAAATGCTAATCTCTTCCAGATGTGCCCTCATAGATACACCCAGAAATAATGTTTAACTGGCTATCTGGGCCTCTCTTAGTCCAGCCAAATTGACACATCAATTAACAATCACAATGGACACAACCCAGGATTACTTTGAGGATTATATAGAGGATTATTAAATGTTCCTTCACTTAATAACATTTTACTGAGAACCTATTAGGTACTAAGCACTGTTCTGCTCTTGTGTGACTTACAAAATAGTATCATGGAGACAAAAGTAAATAAGTAAATAAATCAACAAACGAGTTTTAAATGAAGGATACAGAACAATGCCAAGTTCCAGAGAGGGAGGGTTCCAGTTGAGACATGCTTTAGATATCATGGTTAGGAAGACCTACTACCCTGAGGCCACTGACTGGCTACCTGACCCCAGGTAAGCTCCTCTCTTTCCTGTGTTTCTATTTAAGTAACTATAAGATGAAATAAATTTACAGAATTGTTGTTAGCACACAATAAGGGGCAAGTAGCACACAATAAAGTATTGTCTATTATGATTACAGTATTAAATTTTATATAATTCTCAATGTAAAGTTTGGATATCATCACTCCCAACAACCTCTTTCGTGGATTTCATAAAGTTCAAGTCTGAAAAACTCCTCTCTGGATTAAATCAATAACTCTATCTTTATATTTAACAAGACTGATCTCTTTTTTTTTTTTTTTTCTTTTTTTGAGACAGAGTCTTGCTCTGTCACCCAGGCTGGAATGCAAGTGGCATGATCTCCACTCACTGCAACCTCTGCCTCCTGGGTTCAAGTAATTCTCCTGCCTCAGCCTCCTGAGTAGCTGGGATTAACAGGCGTCCACCACCACGCCTGGCTAATGTCGTGCATTTTTAGTAGAGACAGGGGTTTCACCATGTTGGTCAGGCTGGTCTGGAACTCTTGGCCTCAGGTGATCCGCCCACCTTAGCCTCCTAAACTGCTGGGATTACAGGCATGAGCCACCGCACCCAGCCAACAAGACTCATTTCTGACAATGTGTTAGATGCCACAGTAACATTTATCACAAGTTATTCAACGTGTGACAGCCACCTTGAGGACAGTCCATAGGGTTTACAACTCATCTCTTGAATAGGTTTTTTTTTTTTTTTTTCTCATGTTGGTTGAATGAACAAAGAAGGAACCACTGACAAGAGAAATTTCCTGCTATATTTTCTTTAAGATCCACCTCCATTCCCCTCTAATTTTCTCTTTTTCTCTCAATTCTCTTCCTCCTTTGCTAGATCTTGCAGATGAAATAGACTCTATTCCAAACAAGACAAAATAATTATAATATCTAATCTTTCCAAAAAAGGCTTCAGTAACAAAACACACATATTTACTAAAGTTTCCAAGTACTTCCAACTAAGGTGTAGTGTGATCATTAAAGGAAAAACATCAAAAAGTGTAAAAAATATTAGGTAAATACAAATTAGGAGTAGAAGGCTTAAAATTTTAATCCCATTTTTATCAAGAGTAATCCACTAGGTAAGGCATTCTATATATCTGCATATAAGATGAGGATAAATAATTGTAAGATGAACTAAATCTATAGAATTGTTATTAGAATTGTCTCATATTATAGACACCCAAGGACCTGCAGGACAGTTGACCCGATTTTACACAGTGCAACAGCACAGTTGCATTCTGGCCATTTTGACCGTTTGACTCTCAGATGATCCCTTCTTCATCTTTACAGACTTGTGACAGGATAATAAGCTTGAATACCTACTGTAGTTAGATACAGGCTATATATACTCTTTTCTTGTACCAGTAACTGACCAAAGGCATAACCTAAACATCCTATTTATACTCTAGAAGAGGGATGTCCAATCTTTTGGCTTCCCTCGGCCACATTGGAAGAAGGATTGTCTTGGGCCACACATAAAATACACTAACACTAACCATAGCTGATGAGAAAAAAAAAATTCAACAAAATATCATAATGTTTTAAGAAAGTTTAGGAGTTTGCATTGGGCTGCATTCAAAGCAGTCCTGGGCCGCACATGGCCCGTGGGCCACGGGTTGGACAAACTTGCTCTAGAACAACCAGTTGTTCTCATCAGGATGACTATCTAGCTGCCCCCAGAGTTGCCCTAAATGTAGCTGACTTGCAGTGTCAACAAATTTCAGTATAGTTAGATACACGGGTACAGTGCCTGCATATTATTAAACCATTGTTCATGACACCGCCTCCTCTAATTCTGCCTGTTAGAAGTTGTATATTTGAAGGGTGTGCATCAATCATGTTAGAAGTTGTATATTTGAAGGGTGTGCATCAATCACTGCAATGTAAAAAAAAATCAAAACGCTTTTTAAGAAGAAAATTTTTTAAAGCCGTAACTAGTTAGTACACAATAAAGTGTGAGCTGTTATGATTGTAGTATTACATTTTACTTAATTCTCAACATAAAGTTTGAGTAGTATTACTCTCAACAACTCTTTTGTAGGGGGCTCACGGGTGTAATCCAAGCACTTTGGCAATCCAAGGTAGGTGGATCACTTGAGGTCAGGAGTTCAAGACCAGCCTGTTCAACATGACAAAACCCCGTCTTTACTAAAAATACAAAAATTAGCTGGGTGTAGTGGCATGCACCTGTAATTCCAGCTACTCAGGAGGCTGAGGCACAAGAATCGCTTGAAACCAGGAGACAGAGGTTACATTGAGCTGAGATCATGCCACTGCGCTCCAGCTTGGGTAACAGAGCGAGACCCTGTCTAAAAAAGAAAAAAAAATAGTAACAACTCTTCTGTAGATTTTATTAATTTCATTTAATTAATTAATTCACTTTTAATTCCTAGAGCATTCTAAGAAAATCCTAATTTTAATAATAATTATGTATTGGACACATGTAACTTACCATGTACCAGGCAACCTTCTAAGTGCCTTACATTAATTAACCATCATGTGGAAACTATTGTTATCTTCATTGTATAACCAAGCAAACAGGCACAGAATCGTAAATAACTGGATCAGGTTCACACGCCTAGAAAGCAGTGAAAGGGAGACAGATTAACACCTAAGTAATTTGGGTCCTGAGTCAATGAATTTAGCCCCTATACTATTCTGCCTTAAAAAAGCAAATTACTTCAATATCAACTTCAAGTCTTAGTGTTATACAAATCACAGGACTTTTACAACTGGTAGTAATATTGATATTTTGGTCTGAAAAAACTCCAGAGAAAACAGATATCAATTTATTACTTTCATGGACAATAAAGCAAATATTTAAAAATAAATGCCCCTAATCCCTCAAAGAGACCTTCACATGTGGCTTCAGTTTTGCTTTTTGTTTTTGTTTTAACATGGTGTAAGTGTAAACAAATTACACAGTATCGTAAATTAATTGCCTTGGGATAGTTTGGCCGACTTTATTAAGAGCATCAAGTCACTATTTCAGTGTTTTTGTTAGCTGCTAGTACATAGGATTGCTGGGTTAGAGAGGAAAAGAAAGAAGATGTGAAGTCAAGAGGAATACGACAGAAGTGAAATGTGACATTTACCAGCAAAGTACAAAACCAGACACTTAAGACATAAAAAGGAGAAAAACCTATTCATGGCAAAAAGTATTATTAGGGAAGAAATATAAAGAGCTCACTGAAATAATAGAAACTGAGAAATTATTTTAAGATA
Source organism: Macaca mulatta (assembly GCF_049350105.2). Classification (NCBI taxonomy): domain Eukaryota; kingdom Metazoa; phylum Chordata; class Mammalia; order Primates; family Cercopithecidae; genus Macaca; species Macaca mulatta. The sequence continues at coordinate 105,290,097 of NC_133409.1, forward strand.
TTCAGAAAATACTGAGGTTTTTGTTGTTGCAGAATTTGCTCTGTTTCGTCACATATGTCTTCAAGGCCCTATAGACCAACATAAAGGCTAAGCAGTGTCTGGTTTCCTCTGCAGCTGACCTCCACCCAGTCATTACCTTTTATGAACCTTTAGGATGTGAAGTAGGATTGGAATGACAGTGCATCATTTCAACAAATCCTTTGCAATATTTCTGGGAAGAGCAGATACATTGGCTTACTTCATTCAAATGATATATTTTTTGCATAAGTAGTTTAGAAAAAGGAATACAAACTGGTCCATTTGAAAAAATATTTCTGCATAAAACAGCAAATTTTTATGTTATATAAACATCACTGAAAGGAAAGATTTGTGCTGAAAGTGGAGCAATCCCAATGACTTTGGATGAAAGCACATTTTACCTTTGAGAAAGTTACTATGAAGTTAACTATTGGGAATCTCACTGTTATTTGAGATGCTAGTCTCCAAACGGTTTGAAGAAATTGCAAGGTTGAAGGAAACTACAGCGAAAGTTCCAATTCAGTTTGAAGGAAAAAAAAAGAAGCATAGAGGGAAGAATACAGCAAATATTTCAAAAGAAGAACATTTTCTTCCAAGCTTGGTAGCCAAAGCTAACTTTGCTCCAAAGACCTCTGAGACATGTGACCTATGGCCTGTGAAAGATTTATATTACTTATACTTTTGCAGCTTGTTTGAAAAAGTTTCAGTGCAATGTCAATCGTGGTCAGTATATAAAAATCTGAGTTTTCTTTTTATAAATAAATCCCAAACTAATTTTGAGAGTACCAATCCCTACTCCTTTCTTCTATTTTTTCATTGTCATGTATTGTCTTATATGTGAAAAATAAAAAGTTAGAAATCAGACAAATATTCTCCACCCCAGATATAATTAAAATTAACTAATTCAATTATTGCTCAATGCATTTGTCCATACATAATTGAGATCACACACCATGAAAACTGAAAAAGTGTTTTCCAACATCATCTAATGACTGAATAATATCTCATGCTATTTTAATAGGAAATATTTGGTTATTTTCAATTTTTGACTGTAACATATAATGCTATGGTGAACATATTTTCACATGTATTATTTCCAGCATTGTGATTTATTTTATTCAAATAGATGTATAGAGGGGAGAAAATGCTTAATGTTCACTCAATGAGTTCATTTATCTTAAAATCCTGTATTGATGAGTTAGTGTATATCTTCAAGTAATTTTTAAAGAGGGTATAGTTTTTACATTTTTTTGAACCTATGGGAAAATGATATTTCTCTCTTGTCTTCACTCATAGATGACTCTGTAGAGATTACTTCATAGTTTCCTGATATTTAGTGTCAGGGTGGTGAAGTTTGACATCAGCCTGAGTTTTATACCAAGATGCTTGTAAAAGCCTTTTGTAAAATATAAAACAAAATAAACTTTGTAAATCCAAAATGTTACAGGATGAGATAAAGTCTATTTTCATTGATTTTTTTCTTTTTTTCTTTTTTTTTTTTTGGAATTTAACTGGTCCTTTTGATTTGTATTTCTAGGTCTTTTTACCCTTACAAAAATTCCACCTCAAATATCTTTCTTCATCCTCTGTCTCAACTGTGACTTATTCAGAAGCATATGTAATTCTTAGGCTGGATCTCCATTATCTGACCTCTGCATCAGCATGTCCCTTTATACTTCACCTTTTTGTTTAACAGTAATAGTTTCAAGGGGTCCTCCACATCAGTGATTCAAATTTTTTAACACTATCAATTCTGTTGTTTCCTCTAATAAATGGGTTCATTCATATAATTAATTATATTCTTGATTTTTAGTTTTTTAGAACTCTTCTTTATGTCACAAATCTACAGTGGATATCTGCATAGGTTCCTGAATCCAGCTTTACTACTTCCTAGCTATGTAACCATAAGAAAAGTTTTTAGATATAATAAAGTTTTCTCTAAACCTTCTTTGAAGAGGATAACAATAGTACCTTCCAATGTTTGTTGTGAGGATTAAGTGAAATAATCTCTGAAAATGCTTTATATAGTGCCTGGCAGTTAATAAACAGCAAATACTACTTCTGATTATTGTAATCATCATTGTTGTTAGGTCATCGTATATGCACGTCAGTGTATTCTCTCTGTAAGGTTTTCTCCTCCCATTTCTGCTTGAGTTTATAATACAATACAGCAATTCTATACTGTTTCCATTTTTATTGTTTCAAGTCTATTTTGGTTGCAAAGTCCAAGAAGATAGGTTTGTAGCATTTAAGCCTGAAGTCTCTATACCTCTTCATCTTAGTTTGCCAGGCTTTGAGTAAAATGGAAGGTCACTTGATTTATTCTACATCTCAGGAATTCATTCTGGATGAAAAATATCTGTGGCCACCACCACAATTGTTATGTGAATACAAAGTTTCAAGTAAATTAAAATCACCAATTTTAATTGGTAATCCCAATTAAATAATAATACCAATTAAAATTGGTAGAATACATTCTACCCAAATGTATTCAATAGAGTGACAAGGAATACATCTAATGTAAAAAAGAGTTTGTCCTGACATTTTTATTAAGAGTGGATAAAAGTATACAAAGTACGCTATTAATTCCATTCAATAATAAATTCAGCTAGTATTTATTAAGCGCTTATCATTCGCCAACCTGTTAAAAGAGCTTCCTGACTTCATTAGTGTTTTAAGAGACATGGTTTTCTTGTTCTCAATAATTCCTGGAATATAAACTTCCTGGGAGGATTTAAAGCATGTGACTGGCCACCACAATACTACTTGGGACACATGTTTTCCTAAACGTTGCTTCTCCTGATTCAACCAGTGTTATGCACTACTTGTTAGAAAGAGAAGAATATCATCATTCAGTTGATTTATTGATAGCATATCAAAGAAAAGCAATAACCAGAGATAACTAACAAAAAAATCCTATACTTTTAAAGCTCAGAGAGTGTACATCTTTACTTTCAAATGATGGAAATACACTTGCAAAGTGATGATAAGAAGTAGAAACATACAAAGCAGAAAGATTATAGTCTGCCTTATGAATTTCAAAAGTTGACAAAGTGGTGACTACTTTAACAATAATAACAACTAGAATGAACCAGAAGATAATACTTACCTCCAAGGCCCTAAAATCATAAAATCTTTCTAAATTTAATGAATGTCTATGATCTAAAAATAGGTTAGGTCTGCATTAATTCTGGTTTAAACATCATGGGGAACAACATAGAAAATTTCATAAGCACTCTATAAAATATTCTGAGGTCATCCAATATAGCATTATTTTTTGCTGAGTCCAGACTTAAATTTGTAAGTTACTGTTCTCTCAATGAGAGAAAGCCCTATAACCAAAGTATATAAAGAAGATCCATTCCTAACAAAAGCAAAGAAAATTCTTCGTGAGAAATCTGCTGAATTAGGCAATGTGCTAACAATTTAAAACACTTCACAAAGCAATCAAAGCAAATATTATATATTCATGGGATATTAGAACCAAAAGTGACTTTGTGAAAAACATTTAGTCTAGTCCTTTTATTTTGCAGGTGGAGTCCCTAAGGAGCAATTGTAACACAGTGCCTTGCTTAAGATTCCTGTCATTTTGAGTGAACCAGGACACATCACAAAGTTGCCAGGACTACGAAGTGTAGACTACACCTGAAGCCACAACACAATTATACACTTGCTATCTGAGGTCATACTTACCCTAATATATCTAAATGGCCTGTGATTGAAGCCTTTGGCTAAATTGTTATAACCAGTTCTTCAACAACTATACGTTGGTAAAGAAAAACCTTCAGAATAAACTGGAATTATATTGCTAGTCTAGAGTATCAGTATCTTCTGCAAATAAATACAAAACGCTTAACAACACAGGACACTCTAAGAAGTTTCTCTAAATATATTTATGTGCATTATCTCCAATCCAGGCTTCTCTTCTGTAACTCATATTTAGAAATTCAAATTCCTTAACAACAACTCCATGTGAACACATCCTCCCCTCTTTCAGGTGGTAACTCAATTGACATCTCTCAGTAAGACCTTCTCTGACCGTCCTTTCAAAAATTGCAACATACTCCTAGAATCCCCACCCACCTTCTCAAATTTATTTTCCTCCAAATCACTGATCACCATCTAACACATTTTATATTTTACTTACTTCTTTTATATATTGCCTCTCTCCCCACCTATATTCCTGCACCTAGTACAGGTTCTATTGTGAACATGCAATAAATATGTTTTTGATAACTACATGAGTAAATTAATTAATTAATTTCCAAGAGTCATATATTTACAAGTAAAGAGTGTTTGATTCTCCTGTTCTTCTAAAGATTCTTTGTGAATATTGGTTGATCTGATTATTTAAATGGAGTCATTTTTTTCTAGACTAATGTCATTGTATAAAGCAATATTACTCTGTAGATTGAGCTATAGTACATGCCCATACTATGTAATTACATGATGATATTGAGCCCTTGAAGAAAAGAAAAAAATTATGCTCTTGATAGAAAATACATAACGAAAATGACAATTTTTCTAGTTATTTTCCTATTTGATTTCAGTCTAGAGTTCATCTGTCTTCAAACTAAGATGCTATTGCCCAGCTTAGGACTTTACTCTTTATTTATATACTAAACCTAGAATTATCTTCAAAGTATCAAAATATCTTTGAAGAGGTGGGACGTGAAGAAGTACTTATGTTCTGTGACAGCACACAGGGTTTTCTTCATGTTTTGCCCACTAAAATCCACAGTGAAATAACAGGAAGAAAAAAGCCACTTTCTAAAAATAACATAATTCAATCCAAATGTCCATTCATTTTCTTTATTCATGTTAGAATTTATTTCAAAGCACACTTTGAGGTATTTTAGATTCACAGGAACTTCAATATGTTGGGACATAGAAAATTAAAATTAACTTTTCTCATAGTACTCCGCTCCTCACTTCAAGGTTTATCTTTTTTTATTCTGAAAAAAAAGTCTGTGACAAGACTTCTCCGAGTAATAAAAAGAGCCAAGAGGGCACTAACTATAGATGAAACCTTTTTCCTCTACCAGAACTTACTACTTCTGTAGCTTTATTATAAAAAAGTGTTTTTTCTTTTATTTGAAGGAAAAATATCAATATTCCATTTCATGAAATCTGATTTGAAATTGAGAAGTTCTCAGATATATAGTTTCAAAAACTATGGAAAGCTTCAGTGGGTGCATAGCTGAGATGCTGAAATCATGTGGAGAGTATTGAGCAAGGTGTGAATGAAGGGCAATTAGAGTAAGTTGCATGTGAATATGTATGACGTATATATGCAGATATTTGGATGGGTGTGTGTTGTGTATTTGTGTACGTTTCTGCACTATAAAGAAAACCATCCGCCCAGGCACAGTGGCTCACGCCTTTAATCCCAGTACTTTGGGAGGCCGAGGCGAGCGGATCACCTGAGGTCAAGAGTTCCAGACCAGCTCGACCTATGTGGTGAAACTCAGTCTCTACTAAAAATACAAAAATTCGCCAGACATGGTGATGTATGCCTGTAATTCCAGCTACTCAGGAGGCTGAGGCAGGAGAAGAATCACTTGAACCCGGGAGGCAGAGGTTGTAGTGAGCCGAGATTACGCCACTGCACTCCAGCCTGGGCAACAGAGCGAGACGCCGCATCAAAAAAAATAAAAATAAAAATAAAAAGGAAAGGAAAGGAAAAGAAAAGGAAAGAAAAAGGTCCAAGACCATCACGGAGATGAGGTGTTTGAAAATCAAATTTTAAAAACATAGTAACATTTATTGAGCACTTTTTCTGGACAGACAAGACAAAGTACTTTATATATAATATATTGTTTCATTTAATCTTCATATTAGCTCTTTTGAATGGGTTGGTATTAATCATTTTACAAACGAGGTTTGTATTAGTTTCCATGGGCTGCTATAATGAAGTACCACACACTTGCCTTAAAATAACAGAAATTTGTTTTCCTGGTTCTGGAGGTCACAAATCTGAAATCAAAGTATCAGCAGCTTCAGGTCTCTCTGAAGGTTCTTGGGGAGGATCTCTCCTAGCCTCTGGTGGTTGCCAGCAAGGCTTGGCATTCCTTGGCTTGTAGAAGAATACAATCTCTGCCTCCATTTTTACTCAGTATTCTCCTCACATGTTTGTCTTCACAACTTCTTCTCTGCGTGTGTTTCTCTTGTCTTCTCATAAAGATAACAATCACTTTGTATTTATGGCCCACTCTACTTCAGTAGGACCTCATTTTAAGTTAATTAATTACATCTGCAAACACCTTATTTCCAAATAAGATTATATCCTGAGGTTCCAGGAAGCACATGAATGTTGTGGGAGTGGTGGAAGTTTGTCAATCCAATACAAGGTTACCGAGACTCAGAAAGACCTCAGGTAACAGAATTATCAATTTAACAAAATCATATAAGTATGTTTTATATGTTTAAAGAAACAAAATCTGAGATTTAATATATGGATTAGAAAAAAAGAGATTAAAAACAAGCCTTGAAAAATAAAAACAGAAAACTTTTTAATTTTATTTATTTATTTATTATTTATTTATTTGAGATGAAGTCTTGCTCTGTTGCCCTGGCTGGAGTGCAGTAGCACGATCTTGGCTCACTGCAACCTCCACCTCCCTGGTTAGAGTGATTCTCCTGCTTCAGCCTCCTGAGCAGCTAGGACCACAGGTGTGCACCACTACGCCCATCTAATTTTTGTATTTTTAGTAGAGACGGGTTTCACCATATTGGCCAGGCTGGTCTTGAACTCCTGACCTCATGATCTACCGGCCTCAGACTCCCAAAGTCCTAAGATTACAGCCATGACCCACCACACCCAGCCTTATGTTTTTTATTTCAATAGGTTTTTAGAAAACAGGTGGTGTTGGGTTACATAAATAAGTTCTTTAGTGGTGGTGATTTCTGAGATTTCGGTGCACCTATCACCTGAACAGTGTACACCAAACCCAGTGTGTAGTCTTTTATCCCTCATCCTCATCCTATCCTTTCCCTGAAGTCCCCAAAGTCCATTGTATAATTCTTATGCCTTTCTGTCCTCATAAGTTAGTCCCCACTTATGAGTGAGAACATACGATGAAAAACATAAAACTTTAAAAATAACAACTATAACAACATGTAAAATACTCAATGCACAACACATTTGCTATAGCTGAAAATAAAATTAATCAATTATCTTAAATTTTCCATAATGTAGCACATCTAAATATACAAATAGAAAATATGATAAAGAGCTAATAGACATGGAAAATAAAGTAGGAAAGTTCAATATCCACTTAAATATTTGTAGAGAAAAAGAGACAGAAAATTAAACACAAGAAACATTTAAAGGGATCATGGGGAAAATAATTACAAAACTAATAATTAATTAATAGTTATAGAAAAGGTAATGGATATCAAGTAAGATAAATGAAATGAAAAACACATCCAGGCATGCCATAAAAAAATCTTACAAGCAGCCAGAGAAGAAATACAGATCATCTTCAAATGAACAACAATTATGACAACTGATTCCTCAACAGCAACCATGGAAGTTAGAAGAAAATAAAATAACTTCATTATGTTAATAAAAAATTAATGTCAAACTAGAGTCATTAGTGTTTATGTGTTACATCTGTTTTAAATTCTTTCATCTTCAGCCTTTTTGTGTATTCATATTTAAGGCATATCTTTTTAAAAACAGCCAATAATTGAATTCTGTTTTACTCTACAGCATATTACTCATTTATTAGAATATTTAGTCCACTTACTATGTAATGTAAACACTGACATATTTTATTTTAAATCTATCATATTACTATTTATTTGTATTTATTCCTCTTGTTTTGTCTTCCTCTTTTACTTCTTTCTTGCCTTCTTTGAGTTAAAAAAAAAAAATTTCCACTTTCTTTCCTCTATTGTTTTTAGTGGCACATTTATTTACTATTCTTTCAATGAATACTCTAAAGTATATGATTTTCATAGCCCCAAACTGTGAGACTAACAAAAGCTTTGCTCAACTTCTCAGTTTTGCAGACCTAAGGTTCGTCAAATGCTTTGAGAAGAACAGTAGTGAGTAATGTTTGGCTCACCTCAATTCAATTCCCTTCTCTTCGGGATCTTGACCACTCACATTTTGGCTGCTTCAGTACCCCTTTAATGGCTTCAAACACATGTTTTATATTTTACCCAGCTTTTTTAGTTGCTCTCGGAGGGAAGATTGGGTTTATACAATCCAATCCATAATTCCTAGAAATAGAGACTTCAATATAGAATTTGATACCTAACAAGAATATACTTTTAAAACAATAATAAGATTAAGAGTGTTATAAACAAACAAGCAAAGCCTGAGAGCATTTAATCTAAGAGAACTTCATTAAAGAAAATTCTAAAGAATGTGTTATAGGCAGAAAAAAGGTGCTATTTCTTCCAAACTCATAGAAATTCAAAGAATATAAATGAAAGAAAACTTTTGATTTATCTAGTTTTAAAGGGCAGTAAAGGATTTTAGAAACTAAGAAAAAGAGAAATACACAAAAAGAAAAACTAAGATGATATAAATAAATCCAAATTTATCTAAACCACAGTAAATATAAATAAATTTAACACCATTTAGACACAGTTGACAGATTTTTAAAATATATCTATATGCTGAAGATATACACCTAAAAGATACAGAGTGGATGAAAGTTAAAGCACAGAAAAAGATATATTTCAATACTAGCCAAAATAAAGTGGGAATAACTATATTTCAATCAAACAAAATAAACTCTAAGGCAAAGATATTATTGGATATATAAAGACACTATACAATGAGAGAAGACTAGATTTACCAGGAAAATAAAATCATTCTAAACTTATATCCACCTAAAATATAAAAAAATAGAAACTGAAAATATTTGTAAGCAACAGAAATACAAGAAGAAATTTGCAAAATTTACTATCAGAGTGGAATATTTTAGCATTTCTTTAGTAACTTCTAGATTTAACAGATAAAATGTCACTGAGGACATAAAACACTTGAACAACACTATTAATCAGGCTATTTTAGGTTACAGTGTAGAAACAGTGCAGAAACAAGTAAATCCTGAAGCCTCAGTGACTTACAACAGAAGTTTGTTTCTCCTCATATTAGTCATCAAGAATTAAGAAATTGTGATTTCATCCATTTTATGGCACTGTCATCTTCTAGGGCCCATTGGAATTCTATTGAGCCTACTAGGTCCTCTGCATTAAACTGGCCAAAAAGAGATGAGAAAGAAGGAAGAACTTTCATGACATTGTAAAGACAAAGACAAAAGTGCCTTATGTTAATTCTGCCCATTTTTCTCATGGACAGAATGCTGTCATAGAATCCTAACTTAATCGAAGGAAGACTTAGAACTGCAGTCCTCCTTTGTATCCAAGAAAAAGAAATAGGATTGTTGAACATTTAACCAGTCTTTGCTACAAACACAATTGATAAGTTTGATGTAATGGAAAAACACAGAACATTTCATCAAGGTAGAGAACATGCTTTCTTTTAAGGACACATAAAGCATTTAGGAGAGGTGATCTCATACTTGAACACAAAACAAGTCTCAAAAATTCCAAAACACAGTATCGTATAGATTATACATTAAGAACTCAATTTAAATAAATTAGAATTAATAACAAAAACACAACTAAAACACTCCAAGCTTTTGAAACTAAGAAATGTAAAAAACCCGTAAGTTAAAATAACTCTTATGGAAATAAAAATATTTAGAATGAAACAGCAACTAAATATTAGTACAATACATACAATAATGTTTCTAGAAATAAATTTGTAGCCTTAAATACTTATAGCAAAAAAAAAGAAGAGTTTTGAAAATGAACCAGCTAAGCATTAAGCATTATATATTAGAAAAAGGACAGAAATTAGTAAAAAGTGAAGGAAAGCATAAAGTATATAAATTAATACATTAATAAATATATGTACCATGTAAAGATTCAACAAAGCCAAAAGTTAGTACTTCAAAAAGACTAATAAGACCAGTAAGTTTCTAACATGACTGATGAAGAAAGGAAAGACACAAAAAAGGTATAGCCTGTTTGTGCTAACCAGAGAGCAATTCATACCAACTTATCCTGGATTCCTGTCATAACACAAAGGGAAACTTTCACAATATGTGAAGCCCTTGATGTTCTGTAGATGAAGGAGGAGAATGTTCTCAAATTCCTTACATCAGGAACTTACTTAGATGGTATCAGCCTTGACTTGCAAATGGAATAGTACCTCTTTAAGAGGAAAAGTGATGGCATTTAAATTATAACTCTGAAGAGGACCTGGGAGGAGTTCTGCTGGTGGCTCATGCCATTGAAAACCCAGGTGATGTCAATGTCAAACAATCCAAGAATATCAGCCAGCAGCTGTGCTGAAGTGGGCTGCTGCCACTGGAGCCACTCCAATTGCTGGATGCTTCACTTCTGGAACCTTCACCAACCAGATCCAGGCAGCTTTCCTGGAGATAAGTCTTCTGGTTAATGAGATAATTTTTCAATCAATTATGCTAATTTGATATGCAGTTAGGAGAAATAAAATTTAATCTCTGCTTCATACCATAAACAAAAATAAATTCCAGGCAGATTAAAGATTTAAGTATGAAAGGCAATATTCTAATCGACAACATTTAGAAAACATGTCTCCGGTAGCTTAATGGGGATGGCATTGAATCTATAAATTACCTCGAGCAGTATGGCCATTTTCACAATATTGATTCTTCCTATCCATGAGCATGGTATGTTCTTCCATTTGTTTGTGTCCTCTTTTATTTCACTGAGCAGTGATTTGTAGTTCTCCTTGAAGAGGTTCTTTACATCTCTTGTAAGTTGGATTCCTAGGTATTTTATTCTCTTTGAAGCTATTGTGAATGGGAGTTAATTCCTGATTTGGCTCTCTGTTTGTCTGTTACTGGTGTATAAGAATGCTTGTGATTTTTGCACATTGACTTTGTATCCTGAGACTTTGCTGAAGTTGCTTATCAGCTTAAGGAGATTTTGGGCTGAGACAATGGGGTTTTCTAAATATACAATCATGTCATCTGCAAACAGGGACAATTTGACTTCTTCTTTTCCTATCTGAATACCCTTGATTTCTTTCTCTTGCCTGATTGCCCTAGCCAGAACTTCCAACACAATGTTGAATAGGAGTGGTGAGAGAGGGCATCCCTGTCTTGTGCCAGTTTTCAAAGGGAATGCTTCCAGTTTTTGCCCATTCAATATGATATTGGCTGTGGGTTTGTCATAAATAGCTCTTATTATTTTGAGATATGTTCCATCAATACCGAATTTATTGAGAGTTTTCAGCATGAAAGGTTGTTGAATTTTGTCGAAGGCCTTTTCTGCATCTATTGAGATAATCAATGACTTTCTTCACAGAATTGGAAAAAACTGCATTAAAGTTCATATGGAACCAAAAAAGAGCCTGCATTGCCAAGATAATCCTAAGCCAAAAGAACAAAGCTGGAGGCATCATACTACCTGACTTCAAACTATACTACAAGGCTACAGTAACCAAAACAGCATGGTACTGGTACCAAAACAGAGATATAGACCAACGGAACAGAACTGAGCCCTCAGAAATAATACCACACATCTATAGCCATCTGACCTTTGACAAACCTGACAAAAACAAGAAATGGGGAAAGGATTCCCTATTTAATAAATAGTGCTGGGAAAATTGGCTAGCCATAAGTAGAGAGCTGAAACTGGATCCTTTCCTTACTCCTTATATGAAAATTAATTCAAGATGGATTAGAGACTTAAATGTTAGACTTAAAGCCATAAAAACCCTAGAAGAAAACCTAGGTAATACCATTCAGGACATAGGCAGGACAAGGACTTCATGTCTTAAACACCAAAAGCAACGGCAACAAAAGCTAAAATTGACAAATGGGATCTAATTAAACTAAAGAGCTTCTGCACAGCAAAAGAAACTACCATCAGAGTGAACAGGCAACCTACAGAATGGGAGAAAATTTTTGCAATCTACTCATCTGACAAAGGGCTAATATCCAGAACCTATAAAGAACCCAATCAAATTTACAAGAAAAAAACAAACAACCCCGTCAAAAAGTGGGCAAAGGATATGAACAGACACTTCTCAAAAGAAGACATGCATACAGCCAACAGACACATGAAAAAATGCTCATCATCACTGGCCATCAGAGAAATGCAAATCAAAACCACAATGAGATACCATCTCACACCGGTTAGAATGGCAATCATTAAAAAGTCAGGAAACAACAGGTGCTGGAAAGGATGTGGAGAAATAGGAACACTTTTACACTGTTGGTGGGATTGTAAACTAGTTCAACCATTGTGGAAAACAGTGTGGCGATTCATCAAGGATCTAGAACTAGAAATGCCATTTGACCCAGCCATCCCATTACTGAGGATATACCCAAAGGATTATAAGTCATGCTGCTATAAAGACACATGCTCACGTATGTTTATTGCGGCACTATTCACAATAGCAAAGACTTGGAATCAACCCAAATGTCCATCAGTGACAGACTGGATTAAGAAAATGTGGCACATATACACCATGGAATACTATCTATGCAGCCATAAGAAAGGATGAGTTTGTGTCCTTTGTAGGGACATGGATGCAGCTGGAAACTATCATTCTCAGCAAACTATCGCAAGAACAGAAAACCAAATACTGTATGTTCTCACTCATAGGTGGGAATTGAACAATGAGATCACTTGGACACTGGAAGGGAAGCATCACACACTGGGTCCTATTGTGGGGAGGGGGCAGGGGAGGGATAGCATTAGGAGATATACCTAATGTAAATGACGACTTAATGGGTGCAGCACACCAACATGGCACATGTATACATATGTAACAAACCTGCACGTTATGCACATGTACCCTAGAACTTAAAGTATTATTAAAAAAAAAAAAAAGTCTCCACCTCTATAGTAATGAAACCATATAAAATTTAAAAATACTTTCTCAGGACTGTAAGTGTATGTTTTAAAATTATAAAGCAAAGCTTAAAGATAACATACAGAAAATTTCAGATAGTGGTAATCATTGGGGTCTAGAGAGAAGAAGGCAGTGGGGGAGGACTAGAAACTGGTTTTTAAGTTACCAGTAATGTTCTATTTCTGAAGCTAGCTGGTTGGGTCTATAGGTTTCATAAGCAGGATCATTATTTGTATAGTATTTAATGGGATTATTGTTTCATACTATATACATATATATATATATATTTAGAAATATACCTATCTAATTATCTCCAACAAATTCTAATGTTTTAAAATAATTTAAAAAAAAAAAAAAACTTTGTTGGCCGGGTGTGGTGGCTCACGCCTGTAATCCCAGCACTTTGGGAGGCCAAGGTAGGTGGATCATGAGGCCAGGAGTTGAAGACCAACTTGACCAACATGGTGAAATCCCCTCTCTACTAAAGATATAAAAAATTAGTCAGGCGTGGTGGTGTATGCCTGTAATCCCAGCTACTCAGGAGGCTGAGGCAGGAGTATTACTTGAACCCAGGAGGCAGAGATTGCAGTGAGCCAAGATCACGCCACTGCACTCCAGCCTGGGGGACAGAGAAAGACTGTGTCTCCAAAAATAATAATAATAATAAAAAATAAACTTTCTTAATGCATACAGATAAAAATATACATAAAATGCCAAACCAGTGAACTTCAAGACACTAATGATGACTAACTGGAGACTACAATGAGATTTAGAATAATGTGTGAATTAGCCATATATATTTATTGCCATAAATTGCAAGCATTCTTTACAACAATAATGTATTCAGAGTAAAAATGTATAATATAAGCACATAATGGAAACTTCATAGATACTAAAATTATGCTGTAGAAGATTATTTAATTATATGAAATTAATTATATGAAAGAATATTCAAGATATATTTTAAAATATGATAAAACAGGTTATAAAACTATTACAGTGTGATGACATTTATATTTCTTTTTAATAGGAAAAAATAAAGCATAATAAACTTCCAAAATTCAACAATATGGTGGTAGTTTTGTGTGGAGGCCAACGTTAAAAAGGGGAAAGTTATCCATACATTGCTGAATTTGTATATTCTTGACTCCTATTAATCTCAAGTAAACAAACTCATGCCGATCCTCAAATGAGACACTGGACAAAGCTGAGCAGGGTTTTTCAATTACATCTGGCAGATTTCCAAAAGTCTAACTGGGAAATAAGAAAGAAATAACATACAAACCACCCCTCTTGCCTGAGCCATGGGAAAACATTTACTCTCTGAATCTACTTTCTCTGAAGTTTGAGTTCTTAGAGAGAAAGCTGTAGGTCTGATACTTCGGTTAAATATCAACCAACATTTGTGCTCCCCCTATCTATGAAGGACTGTATGGTTCTATTGCACAGATAGATCTCTTAGATACATAGATGCTATCTAAAAAAATAGATAACATCACATTGACCTCAAGGAGGTGACAGTCTTGTTAGGCAGGCAATGTAGATGCAAATTTAATATTGCACAAGGGCTACCTTTAAATTAGGAAAATTGTGGGTCACTGTATTCTCATTGTTTAAATTACCTAGATAGTAAATTAGACAAGTGAAATAAACAGAAGTGAAGGCAAGTTGAAAATGTAGCAAAAATACTGTCAGCTGCTGAGGAAAGTATCACATTTTAGATTCCGAGGAGAATCTCAGAACTTTCTGATAATGGAGACTATTTAGCTCCCTAAACGATGTGTCCAGTCAAAGGTAGATTTTTTTACCTTATTCAATTCTCTGCAATAGGCTTCCAGAGTTTTTCATCAAACTTATGAACCAAAAGTATAAGTCCATGAGTATTTGGCATAGAGTGTGTGGAAATTTTGTTCTGAAACACGGCCTAAAATGATTCACCCACAATGGCACCTTAGATTCTCCTGGGTGTTAATCTTCCTCAGATTTCTTTCAACCTACACCACTGGCTTCAGTTTGCCACAACTCTGAGGAACTTCTTTGGATCACCTGAGCTTAGAATCACATAATTAGATAAGAATAGCATATGAGGGGCCTTCAGCTATGGTATTTTCTCTATTGAGGACAACTTACTTTAGCATCTCTACCTTTCTAATCCTGTCTTTCCTTCAGGTCCAGAGCAAATTCTGCCTCCTTCATGAGGCCCTTACTAATCCCTTCTACATGCACAGAGCTATTATATCCCATGAACACCCACTACACATTTTGTGCTCTTCACTCACAGCCTATTAATATCAGGTATTATATTCAGCACTTGCAAAGATTTGTGCCATGTACCATTGTCTCTCCAGAGCTGACCTCAGGAGACAAAACATGCTCAGAAAATGTTTGTTGAATGAGTAGACAAACCATATACATGTCTTAGCACTCTAGAGAGCAAAATCCATGGCACAGTTATCTTTGTAGAGTTCATAGACTTGACCCAAGTGTTGAATAAATGAATTGAGTCTAATTATCCTCATTTTTATTCTGAAGAGACTACTTGGCTTACCCTGAAATGTCTGCCTCAGATGCTGCAATAATGATTGTGCTCAGTTCTAACACTCATAATTGCCATACATTTTTTATTCCCCTTACTCCCCCTAATTTCACTAACAATGCTTGCATAAGTAACCAGTTAGGCATCTTGCTACAAAAGGAAAAAATTAAGGCATCAAGTCCACTCGATGACAGGTTCACTGGGAACATACATTTGGATGAGGTAATGCTCATGTCAAGTACAGTTTCTCTGAGGGATCAAAAGCCTAACACCTTATTGGTAGAGAAAATTACATTTTAATGGGAAGAGAATATGTTACATAGAAAAATTGTGAAACAAATCTGACTCTAAAATGCCCTAACCTTTAAAATTTGAGCAAGACCCTTTTAAAACACAGCCAAAAGAAAAATTGTTTCTTGGTTCATTAGTTGATAAGTCAATTCGAAGCACATAAATAAGCACATTTCTGAAGCTGACCCCAGATAGGAAATTGGAATTTCCATAGCTACATTGAGTTCATCAGGGAGATAAAAAGGCTTTTAGAGATGTTTCTGGCAAAATATCACTTCTGGAGTCTAATTTTTTCACCAAAGATAGGTTTTCTATGAAGAAGCAATTTAATAATAATATGAAGGAATGGCAACTCCCTTGGAGTAGGTTCCTGAGAAGTAGATTTTGACAGTTGGAATGAAGTCTTGTTTTTCCCAACTTTTTTGGGGTATAGTGGACAAATAAAAATGGTATATATTCAAAGCATACAAAGTGATGTTTGATATATGTCTATGTTGTGAAATGATTACCCTAATCAAGCTAATTAACATGTGAATCACCTAACATAGTTATATTGTGTGTGTGTGTGTGTGTGTGCGTGTGTGTGTACAGTGAGAATCCACTCTCTTAGAAAACTTCAAATGTATAATATATTTTTATTAGCTATAGGCAAGGTGACAGCATTTACTTACTTCTTATGGCAATTTCTAAAAATCCCAAACTCCCAAATCTGACATGCTCTTTCTCATAAAATTTCAAATGCCTACATCGTCTTATTTCTACAATCTTCTAAAAAGTTTTTGTTAATAATATATGTAAATAAGAGAAATAGAAGGTGTAACATAAATATATGTGTATGTATAATTAGGGAAATACAGGGTATACATATAAAGATGAGAAAAATACATGACTTCCTCCTAGAACTTCTCCCCTGCATTGTGACAGAAAGCAGAAGTTACCTGGTAGGAACTTAAGACGTTTTACAAGATGCCAGCACTGGACTGAAGGTCCAAGACATCAACTTAAGTACCTCTGAGATTCTTCTATCAAAAATAGATAATTATGACAAATTAATACATTTCATATCCTTTTAAAACTCTCCTTTGATGTTCTTTCTGGTTCTTTCCATTTTGCCAGCAGTTCCAACCATAGTGGCTTGTAATGTGAGGTCACGGTCACAGGAAGTAATGGAGACAGGAAGTACCTAACCTTCACAATATCCCAGTGAAAGCTTCTGTGTCCATCCAATGTGTCTGGGTATTTGCAAAGCTGTACTTGGTTTATTGTTTTCTTATTTCCTCTCCTACTTCCCTAGCAGCAAACTTAGCACTTTCCACACAAATGCAGCAGCAAGCTGAAAAGCAAACAGATTTATTTATTTTATTCAAACTCTCGCTATATGTGCAATTTGTGCCAGAGAGTATCCTCATCACTGCTAACAGATTGCTAATATTTTTACATGATAGGCTCTGCCTATGGGTGGAAGGAGGGATGGAATCAGAGATAACTCTGAAGTTCTGATGTTTCAACCCAAGTTAATACAAGCATTCATGTCTCCATGAAGAGAAGTGACAAAAATCAGACAAGGAAAAGGTTTTGACAGAACAGTATTAGAAAATTTGGTTTTAGACTTGTGCTGTGGTTGAGTTGCCAGCATATTTTCCTGGTATACAACACTCGGACATTTTGACCAGTTGTACCATAGTTTGGAAAGCTGTGAGATTTGTGACAGAAAATGGTGTAAAAAGAGAAATAAATCAGATGTACAAGGTGGAAATGCGTCTGTATGGATTCATATGCCCCTTCTGAGTTTCTCAGGTTTACCTGTTTCAATTTTCAGCAGCTTCCTTCACTTCCACTACCAATGCAGCATATGTAGCTATGCAGGGCTATGCAGTTAGCCTTTTAAATCCAACCACCTTAAGCCCACAGTCTCTAACTCCTCTCATCTCTTCTAGATTTGGGGAAATGCCACCACAGGGAATGCATATGGCTTCCCAGGAGGCTGCTAAAGGAGCTGAATGACCCAAACTGGAATGCAAGGTAGTTAACACTCTCTAGTGCCATCTTGGCCAAAGAGAGGCAGGAAAAAACTTGGCAGATCAATTTCCTCTGTCTTACTTTCTCCAATCAGCCTGCATAAAGAAGTCCTGTATGACTGAGTGTAGGCACCTACCAAATAACAGTAAGTGCTCTTTGCCCTGCTTTGTGAAGAAGTCAACAGAGGGGTAAGGCTTCACCTTTCTTGGCTGTACCACTTGCCTTTTCTCTCATTTTCACTCTCCTGGGATTTAATTCCCAATAAAGCACTAGCACTTCACTCTCACCTGAGGCTCTATCTTCACTATCCTAGAATACAAAAACTAAGATGTACTGCAAATGTGGAAGAGTAGTATAACGAATATTGTGGCCTTTCTTCTGAGGTGAAATTTAACGGTTATGTTGGAAGAATAGTATGAAAGAAATGTGGGGAATAAGGGGCAAGCAGTCTCCTTTCAACTGTTCAGTGAATGGCCTCCATTGGTCAAGACTGAGGAGAGGAATTTTTATTGGATATTAAGGTTTTCTTTTCAGATAAGGCAATAGAGCAATTATTTTTAGAAATTCTAAGGAAGTTACTAATTTAAAGTTTTATTTCACAAATATTAATGAATAGAGTTAAGTAAATCACTAAAGATTTAAAGATGAGGCCGGGCACAGTGGCTCACACCTGTAATCCCAGCACTTTGGGAGGCCGAGGCGGGTGGATCACGAGCTAAGGAGTTCAACACCAGCCTGACCAATATGGTGAAACCCCATCTCTACTAAAAATACAAAAAAATTAGCCAGGCATGGTGGCACGTGCCTGTGGTCCCAGCTACTCGGGAGACTGAGGCAGGAGAATCGCTTGAACCCAGGAGGCAGAGGTTGTAGTGAGCCAAGATCGCGCCACTGCACTCCAGCCTGGGTGACACAGTGAGACTCCATCTTAAAATAATAATAATAATAATAATAATAATAATAATAATAATAATAAAGATTTAAAAATGAGAGAGACTCAATGTACTTGTAATCTGTGTTTGATGCAGGCAGACTCAGTCTGGTAGAAATTGGGAGGGCACCTAACTAAGACTGAAGTGGTGATGGAAAACCAGAGACTGTGCATTGAAGGATATAGGAGTTATTCAGAGAAAGTAGGGAAGGTAGGAGGAGTGAGCCCAAGGGAATGCTGGACACAATATTTCAGACATAGGGAACAGCAGATGGACAAGGCCCAAAACTTACTAACTGCATGCCTTTGTGCACATCACTTTACGAGGCTGTGAAAATTAAATGAGACAATATGTGTTCAATGTTATGGCATATAATAGATGCTTAAGGGTGGTAGCTGTTTATCTTTTAAGCCTTGAACATAGCCAAACCACTTTCTTTATATTAGTTATGGATAGGAACTTTAAACAATCAACAAGGGCTAGGAAACCCCAGAAGCTTTCAAATTTTGGAAAAAAAAAGTATATTGAAAATCAAAATATTAGAAGCTCAAAACCTCAGAGCATCTAATCCAAGGCATTTCTCTATCTTTTAAACTCCTCACTTCTTTGTTTTGAGGTAAATTTCACTCTTATATGTTGGTTTCCTCCATATCTGCCTTATAAGGACAACAGTTGATGTGTGAGCCTGTTTGAGGTCTACCAAATCATGAGAATCAAATGTCCTTTTCATTGCCAAAGAAAAATATGTAGCTAAATCCTAACACAGCTTGAAGTCACATGGAGTATCCTTTAAATTCTGAGAAATTTTTCAATTTGGCTAGAAAAACTAGTACTCCTTCAAGATTCAATACTTTCCAAAGAGAAAAATCCAGCAAAGCAACTCTCTTTTCACTTTGCACATAAGAATTAGACAAAATGGCTGTTTAATAACAAAACCACAATTCATACCAGATAATTCGAAATATGTTTGCACTTATTTAAAGTTTACAGATAAATCTAATTTAGGAAAGCATGCAATTTTTAGTTCCTCACTTACTCATCCTTCTTTTTTGTTTTAATCGTGGGTGGGTTTCATTCCAAGCACTCTGAACAGTCCTGTGCAATTCAGAAAGTTCAGCTCTGCTCCATGTTTGACAAGCTCCATTTATCATGCAATGGCAGAAGACTGGAGACCTGAGGACATGTTCATGGTGGCTTGATCCCAGTGCATCACAATCTGGAGAGGCCTCCGGCAGAATTATAGACAAATAATTTCAAGATTCATTTGGAAGAAGAAAATCTATGGAAATATCAAGCCCTATTGGCACTCTGTAACCACTGATAACCTTGATTTGATTCCCATGAATTCATAGAGCATCAGGTCCAACATTCTGGATTCCACTTGAATTCCCAAAAGCCATGAATGTGGAGTTAAGTATTTCCCTGGCCTCAGAGATTATGGAGGCCATAATGCCCTCAAGGACCATAAAAGGTCTCTCTCATACTCCCTTAGAAAGGCACGGAGAAGATTGCTGAAACACTGGCTATGTGCTTTCAGGGCCCAGTTCATGGCTACTATAACCTAAAATTAATTGTCTAGTGTCTCTCTATCATCCCCATGTCTGGATGTAAGCTGAAGGTACACCAGCTAAGAAAAGTTGCCCAGAAATCCTCATCTGATGCTTAGTGACTCTGAAATAGTGCACGATATTTGAAGCACATTCTTCTTGGATTATAATTCCACAATTAATTAGTTAATTCTAAAACATATCTGTTGAGTGCCTACCACGTACCAAGTACCGAGAAAGACATTAGGGATATGATGTTGAAAAGATACAGCTCATGCCCTCAAATAACTCTTGAAGGAGAAAGATAAGTAAATAGGCATTGAAAATATTTTTTCATGAGTATCATGAAATGTAAATGCATCAGATCTCATAGAAGTAACAAGAAAGAACTCCTAACTTAGGCCTAGAATTGAAAAGAGACAATATGCGTTTAATGCTATAGTATATGCTTAAAGGTAATAGTTGTTTTTCTTTTATGCCTTGAAAACAGTCAAACCACTTTCTATTTTATATGGATAGGAACATGAAATAAACAGAAAGGGCTAGGAAAACCCAGTACCTTTACAAATTTGAAAAAAAAAAAAGTACATTGGTAATCAAAATATAAGAAGTTCAAAATCTCCAAGCATTTGATTAAAGGCAGTTCTTCTCTGTCTTTTAAACTCCTCATTTCTTTGCTTCATTTTCAGGTAAATGTTGCTGTCATCTGTTGGTTTTCTCCACATTTACATCATAAGGACAACTGTTTGTGTATAAGAGGCCAGACAAACAATGAAACAAACAAAGAGATTATTCCAGGAAGAGGGAAGGGCATAAGCAAAGACCCAGAGGAAAGACAGAAAATGGTTCATTGAACAACTTCAGGTATTTTAATATGGCCATAAGGTTGAATACAAGAGGAAATATGGAAAACGCTAAAGCTAAAGATATTAAAAAATAGAAAGAAATCAGAGCATCCAGGACTTATTTACTTGCTTACAAGTTTGACTTTATGATTAGGATGATAGCAAATTTTGGGAGAGTTTAATCAGGTGAAAGAAATGATCAGATGTCTATTTTGTAACACTTTGTAGAACTCTGAAGCATAGAGAAGAGTCAAGGAAAACCAGTGAGGAGGCAGGATCAAGAGACAGACAATGGGAGCCTGAACTGAGACACTGACAATGAATATGACCAAAGATGGATAAGATGAGAGAGGATTAGAATATAGACACAGTCTTGGAGATTGATTATTTGTGGGAAACAATGAAGGTGGAGTCAAGAATGGTTTTTGAATGAGGCAACTAGGTGGTAGCATTTATGGAAACAGAAAGAATAGGAGAAGCAGGGCAGAACATAATGAGTTCAGTTCTGACACGTTAAATGTGGGATACCAGAAGAACATCCAAGTAAAAAATCTAGTGAGGTGTTGGAAACAGAGATTTTGATCTCAGAATATAATTGATTTTTAAATTATTTATCCTATATGTAGTAGTTGATCTCCTAAATAGATGACATCACCAAGGGACTATGTGTTTAGTGTTTAATTCTAACAAGATCATGACAAAATCTCAGCAAGACCAACTATTAAGAGATTGGTCAAGAGCCATCATAAGGTAGAGTGGAAAATCTCTTTGAGAGTGAGGAATCTCAGATGCCAAGGAAGAGTTCAGCTCTGCTGAAGAGTTTCACAGAGAAGGAAGACTTTCAAAGAGAAGAGTTCAGTCAACAATGTCAAAGTTTGCAGAGCAGTCAAGTAAGATAAGGCCTAAAATGTGTCCACTTAACTCGGTGTAATTTCAAGCCAAGATCAGTCTTATTCCAAAAGTATTAACTCAGCAGAGTTTTGAGTCACTGTGGAATAGAGCTCATCAGGTTTTTACAATAGTAACAAATGCTTCATATTTCTTATTATTCATAATAGAAATATACCACTAAGTCAGCGAACTCCAAGTCTCTTCAACTTCAATGTTTTGAGGATAAACCTAAAAATTGAACTTTTCCTGAACAAAAAGGGCTTGGGCTATTTTTGTTTTGCTTCCTCTATCAAGTTGTGAGCCAATGCTTGGGCTTTCTTTACTCAGAGATGTAATAAATTTATCCACTGTTTAGGGTGGGGTATTCCAGACAGCTTTCCTGCTGTGTGTCCTTAAAGTGAAGGTCAAATAGAGTTCACTGAAAAATGTAAAGTAAGCAAGGGCCTCTGCGTTAGTATTTGCTTTGTTCAGTAATAACCATTTATAATTAAGAAAAGTTTTCTCCACATTTACTCCTAAAGGATATCGTGGACAATTTTATTACTGTCTTAAATACATTATCTTTGATTTGGGGTTGTACAAGACATGCTCAGTATTATTTGTGATATCTCAATTGGAAAAATAAAATTTGTTTTTTCCAGAAAGTTCAAAGGCTCTTGCTGCTAAATATTGCTTCATCATTTAGATATATCTTGAAGACTTAAAATGTATATTTAATAAGTATATTTCTTACATCTTTTCTAATATGGAAGCCATTGGGGTCAAATCAATACTCTCATAACTCAATATGGAACAACCATCAAAAACTATGGAAGTACATGAAAAAGGTATCTTCTGCCAACCTTTCTCACTGAAATCCCAGTTCTATTGACAGTAGATGATCTTTATCTATTTGGGATGGCTTCGGAAACGGCTTATGGATCCAAGATGTCATAATGAATTGGAATCACTCAAATCATTGAGTAATTCCATGCAGTTACATAAGCTTGACATTCAACCTTTGGAAGAGTCAGTAAGAACCTCAGTTACATATTTGGAAATAAAAGTGATGGAACAATTCTATTTCCATAAAACTCTCATGTTGCCAACTTTCCACAAGGTGAAGCATTAACAATAGGCCAATGAGAGTGTACCAAATACTTCTATTTAATTTTAATTTAAGGTTTTAAAAAATTATTAATGTGGTAAGAACATTTAATATAATATCTACCCTCAACACATTTTTAAGCATACAGTACATTGTTGATGATAGGTACAATGTTGTACAGCAGATCTCTAGATTCATCTTGCTTGCCTAAAGCTTTATGCCTGATAATTAGTAATTCCCTATTTACCCTCGCCATCAGTCCCTGGTAACCACCATTGCTTTCTGTGATTCTACGGATTTGAATATTTCAGATATTTCATATGAGTGGAATAATTCAGTCTTTGTATTTTGGTGGCTGGTTCATTCATTTTGCTAAGTGTTCCTAAGGTTCATGCATATTATTGCATATTAAAGAATTTCCTTCTTTTTAAAGGCTGAATGGTATTATATTATGTGTATATACCACATTTTCTTTATCCACTCATTTGTCAATAGACTTTTGGATAGTTTCCACATCTTGACTACTGTGAATGGTGCTGCAGTGAACACAGGAATGCTAATATCTCTTTGAAATCCTAATTCCAATTCTTTTGGATAAATACCCAGAAGTGAGATTACTGGATCCTATGGTAGTTCTGTTTTTTATTTTTTGAGAACCCTCCATACTGTTTTCCATAGTGGCTACATCACTTTGCATTCCTATCAACATTGTACAAGGGTTCCAATTTCTCCACATCCTCAACAACACTTATTATATTTTGTGGGTTTTTTTAAATAATAGTCATTGGACAAGTGGGACTAATATCTCATTATAATTTGCATTTTCCTGATGATTAGTGACATTGATATTTAGCTTAGCTTTTTTCATGATAGGTGATTTTTTTTCTTTTTTCTCACAGTGAACTACATAGAAATTCAGGTCAACATTAGAAACAAATAAATATATGAATATAAGTCTCAGTTGTCCCATCCCTCAATGTCCACACGTAATCAACACCATTAGTAATAATAACTATCATTTATTGATTACTATATATTAGTTACCTGGCTAAGCACTTAACATTAATTATCTCATTTAACTCTAACCACAACTCCATGAGGGATTTCTATTACACATGCTTGATATATGAAGCACCTGAGGCTTAAATAGGTTAAATGGTGTCACACATATTCACTCAGTTTGTATGTGGCCTAGACAGGAATCCATTTCAAATCTCTGACTTCAGAGTCCAAGATCTTAACCACCATACACACTGCCTGCCTTCACAGAGCTCCTGCTGCTTCTTCTATCCACTAAACAATAACTGGAAAAATTAAGACATTCATACACATGGACAAATTCACATAAAATACCCAGCTTCTGTCATGTTCCCAGATTCCCACAAACACTTTTTCTTTAAAACTTGATTCTGGCTATTTGTTTGACCCATGAGGTGATATTAGGTTACTGCAGACTGATTTATTATGCATTTCTTCTCTCCAAGAATAAGTGAAGCCTTCCTTTGATGTGCAGAAATTGTGTGGAAAAAATTAAGATGACTGGCAAAATAGTCCTTCCTTCAATACTCTTGGCTTTTCTATGAGAGTTTGCCCCATTCAGTTTTTCATCAAGCCTTTCTAAGGCTGCATTGAACTCAACCTATAACTGGGCTCTGTGGTAGACACAAAAGAGAAAGGTTCCCTGCTTTTCATGAAGATAGTAGCTTATATAGGAAGATAGTTAACTTACGTAAAATCTATGACTACACACAAGCTTCAGCTAATGCACTCCAAACTATAAGTGCTGAGGATGGCAGAAAAAGGAGAAAAATTGCCCATATTTCCAGATATACAAGCCCTTTGTTTCTCATCTTAAGACACAGATGAAAGGGAAAACATTTGTCTTTGATTTCCTTGCCACTGGCACTTTTGAGTCTTTGCAATTTGTGAGGTTTCTATACACTGGGAAGCCATAAGAGGGCCACAATAGGATGAATATGTTAGCAACAAGTAAACAAAGATAAGCCTCTTTGTCTGACATCCCGGTAGATGAGACAGGTTTCAGTCTTCAGCAGAGTTTTATGCTTTTCTGCAGGACTCTACACAACTGCACATCAGTTCAAGCAATTGCATTAGCACAGGAGTGCTGAGTGGTTCCAAAGAGAATGAGTGAGCCAATAGCTATAGCTGGCAGTCAATGAAGGGAAAATGTGCTCTGAATACTCAGTGACTCACCCAAACAGACAGGAGGGAGTGTGTGCCAATTCAGCCTGGACACGCTGCCAGAGCTCACACACTCAGCAGGGTCAGGATTTGCAGAGGAGGTGAGTTCTGCTGCAATTCAAGAGAGTCAAGCAGTAGCTGTAGAGGACTAGAAGGGTGGCATTTTTCTGCTGGTGTCAGCATTAAATTCCCATAGTTCCAAGGGTCCAGGGACTTGCCTCTAAAGAAAGCATGAGTCTGAAAGACAGCAGAGGCGGCTGACCATTGAAGGTTCTACTCACGTGTCCCAAGCTCACACCAGTTTGGTAGTTCTAGTTGCAAGTCACATTCCAGTTGAGGTTACTTCCTATTTCATTTTCTTCCGTAATTTTAAAATGCCACCAAATTTATCTGTATGTGTCATGTTTACTCTCTAGCTACTTATCGGAAAAAGGGGTGTGACAGATAAATTTACAAAATAAGTGGTTGTGTTCAGAAATCTGCTTATGATGAATAAGTCTAATTGATTTATTCTTTAAAAATAACAGTTTATTGTGGCCAACATGAAAACAAAACAGAAATGTGTTTGGCTGTCTATACAGCACAATGAACTCATCTTTTCCTTTATGAGAAGGCAGAAGGATCAAGACAGAAGAGGTACTAGTCCTAAGTAGGGAAGAATCCTTTTTTATTCTCTGAAACACATGTATGATAATGCATTTACACTATAGCTTTCACACTTTTTAGCATAAGAATCCCTCAAGGAGCTTATTAAGAACGCAGTAAGAATCCTCATAGATTGTGATCCAGTAAGATTCTGCATTTTTAACAAGTACCCAAAGTGATGCTGTCTTACAGTACATTAAGCCACTTAGCAAGTGGCATTTAAGGGACAACTGGCACAACCTTCAGGCTAAATATTATCTTCATACTTAAATACTTGGCTGCTTTACTTTGAATCTTGAAGGCTTGTTTTCTGGTAGGTGATGGAGAAGTGGAACGGAGTGCTACACCTGCTTTACACTTTTATAAGATAAACTTTTACTGGGGATTAAATGGCAACCAGCTAACAACAGACAGAAATCTGGGGGCTAGGAAAGGAGGTGGGAATGATGGGGCAGGTGAGAGACACCCAAAGCTTTGTCAGAGCCGCAGCCTCTTACCTGAGCAGGGAAGTACCTTGGATTTTGTGGTTGAAATCGTTCTTTCACTCAACATATAGACATCGAATATCTACTTTGTGAAAAGCAGTATGTGTTGTTGTTTTAGGGTTTTTCTTGTTGTTGGTGGGTTTTTTGGTTGTTGTTTTGCTTTGTTTTTTGTTTTTTGAGACAGAGTTTTGCTCTTGTTGCCCAGGCTGCAGTGCAATGGCAGGCATAATCTCGGCTCAATGCAACCTCCCCCTCCAGGGTTCAAGAGATTCTTCTGCCTCAGCCTCCCGAGTAGCTGGGACTACAGGCACCCGCCACCACCCCCTACTAATTTTTGTATTTTTAGTAGAGATGGGGTTTCAACATATTGGCCAGGCTGGTCTCAAACTCCTGATCCACCCACCTCGGCCTCCCAAAGTGCTGGGATTACAGGCATGAGCCACAGCGCTCGGCGAAGATTTGTTATTTAAAAGAACAATTACTGAGTCCCACCTGCCCCTGAGGTAGTACGTATCATGCTTGCTTTGCAATGTCAGTGGTCTTTAGCTTGCCTTCTTGACCTGCTACTTTGTTTGGAGTGTGAAAGCAAAGACACCTAGAATGTAGTTGGAAATGTGATAAGAGAGAGCTAAATGTTTATTAAAAAATTAAGAAGAATTGGAGAAGGGGAGATTTATGTGGGATTGAAGACATGTAGAGAGGGAAGGGATACAGTCTTGTAGGGCATATCTCATTGCATAGGTGCATGTCTTGTGGAGTTAGCTAGTGAGAAATTTCTCAGTTGACAGGTACTGAAATAACAGTGAAGAAAAGAAATATCTAGTATACTCTTTTTACTACGTGGTATAAAGGAGTCTAAGCCCTACAAGACTTCAACATAGTCTGCTACTATGAATGCCTTACATGAGTCATATTATCAGGAAAATCCAAAACAGGAGTAGTTTCCAAGTCAGGTAGGTTCAAAGCTGAGATACGGTGGTCTTGAGGAGATGAGACATGTGTGAGATTCAGACCAATAGGAAATGGTAATGAGGGTAACTATGAGAAGGAGGCTGTAAACCTTCCAGAATTTGTAGAAATCTTAGAGGGAGGCCCTGAATCTCCCAGAAGATGTGAGATTTTATTTGTTTCAGTAGGTGTGGTAACCCAGGCTGACAAATACACAAAAGAATGTAAAGTATCTTTACATCCCTACACTTCCTGTCTCACTTCCCACACATATGTCTTGGTCTTTAAGGATATTACTCATAGGAGCATGAGATACATTCACAATGCTAAATGCAGGATGTTTCTATGTGCAGGAAATAAATGGGAGGGGAGGATGGAATAGTCTCTGTGTAAAATAGGAAATATGAGGCAAGACATTTTCCAGCAGGAGTCATTAGACAGGATTCATAGACAACGTGAGGTCAAGGCTCAATTCTAAAGAATAATTAGAATCAGAATAGTGTGTTGAAATTGATAGGCAAATGTATGGGCAGGAAAGCTGAAAACCACAATGGACAGTCATTAAGAAGGACAAGTTGAGCATAAACAAGAAAGGACAAGCCAGGGCTAGACTGCAGAATGTAAAAGTCAACTTTGGAGGACCTGATCTGATAGTGTAGGGAGGGGCTCCTGATTCTGTGTGGTCTTGCATACAAATTCATACACATATTTTTAAGATCTTCTGGGCCTTCATCTCCTCGGGACCCATCTGGAAAGATAGTTAGAGCATCCAATGCCTTGCAAACAATGCTCAGCTCTATCTAGGTCTCTATGGAAGATCAGAGGCCATGAGCTCTGACTATTTAAGAGATGTATCAAGACTCAGCTCATTGCCTCCACAATATTTCATGCCTGAGAATCCCACAGCTTCATTACAAAGAAAGTGTAGATCCTCAAGAGTGGAGTGGGTCATGCATATGAGCAGCAGCACTTTCCAGCTCAGCAAGTTCACATACCTCAGCAGTGTGTGGCCAATCTTCTGTCAAGCCACCAAGTAAAAAACAAGTGTGACTAATTGTGGTTGGAAAGAACAATGACCCAGAAACACCCTTTGTGGAAGAACCAGTGCTGATTGTGAAGTTTTGTTCTCAAGAGACAGAGTGTATTTCTAGTCTACTCATTGTGCCTATTTTCTAGGGAGCCATGTGCTAATTACCTGTAGCTCTGCTTCTTGAAATTTCGTCTGTGCTTGCAGAACTGCTCCTTCCCTTCTTATGTTCACAGTGTTGGCCTCTAGGGCACCCTTTGCATCCAATTCTGATTTCAAAGTCATGCTTCACAAAGTTAAAGTGATATTGGGTCAGGTAGAGTGTATAAGCATATTCCTTTAAGAATCCATGCCATAGCATGTGAGCACAAATCCTCATGTCACAGGGCTCAACATTAAAAGAAGAAGAAATATAAGCAGAGCCTTTCTCAGGGTTCTGCTTGTGGAAAAATGAGGCAGCAGTGTGAAGCAGAGTGAAGAACCAGTTGATCTAGGCAGTATTAAGAGAAGAGAATGAAAATGGAAGGGAGAAGGAAATACAAGAAGCTTGCCGAATACCTAACTCTCTAAATAAAGCAGGAAGAACAGGAAGAGATCAGGAAGTAATGCACTACAATCCTCAGCACTTTGGGAACTGGCAACCTCCTCAGAGTTGAGGATGTTCACAGGATTCCCCCATTGCACACCCACACTACTCCTTTTTATCTATCATGACCCATCAAACCTCACCAACATAGTGTCTCATTTCCTCAGCGCCTTATGCAAATATAATATCATAAACAGTCAACACAGATACAGGGGACGTAAGAATATCTCCTTGCTCAGAGCGAGGCAGGCTATCCAACAAAGTTGCTCTATATTTTCAGGAGGCCCAACATATAGGACCACACTGTGGTATGTGTATGAAATGTTTTTCACATTATGGTCCTATATGTCCGGTCATTAATGC
Source organism: Macaca mulatta (assembly GCF_049350105.2). Lineage (NCBI taxonomy): Eukaryota > Metazoa > Chordata > Mammalia > Primates > Cercopithecidae > Macaca > Macaca mulatta. The sequence goes on from NC_133409.1 coordinate 105,319,453, forward strand.
CATTCCATAAATATCTCTAATTTTTCCCCTTGAGCATAAGGGAAATTGCATTTCCCTGTCCTTGAAAGAGGTCCTGTGTTTTTCCCAGCCCTTTGAAGTGGCTTTGTGATTTGCTTTGACTATGAAATGTGAGAAGTGACAGGTAGTACTTCCAGGCAGGGGCTTTAAGTGCCTGTCGATGACTCACCATCTTCCCTTTGCTGCTTCAGTCACAGTAAAGCATGTGTTCACAGGGAGATTTCATTGGTCAGAGGCCGTGGGCAACTACAGTGAGCAGAGCCCCCAGTTCCCACTTAACCATGTTGGAAATAAAGCATGAAAAAGAAATAAACCTTTATTATTTTCATCCACCAAAATTCTGGGAGTTATTTGTTCCTACAGGATAACTTGGTCTGTCCATACTGATATATATTCATATGCATTATAATAGTGATTTTTTGAAAATAGCAACTAAATGCACGTGATTTTTTTTTTAACTATGCATGTTTCTCTTATGGGAAGAGGAATGTAATTTGTGGCAGACAAGAAGACAGGGCACTAACTGTAGAAGAAAAGATAGTTTGTTGCATGCTAAAAAGTATTAGGTTGTACAAAGTCATTTGTTCCTAAATCCTCCCAAACAGCTCTGGTTCCTGAGATTTTATTTATCCTTTATTTAGTTATTCTTAAGACTTATTTTGCTGTTGATTCTTACTCCTTCATTTTATTACTGTTTGCCTCCAGTGTGCTCCCTGCCCACCACAACCTACAACATTCTGCTTCTAATCTGCCTCTTAGAATTGTGAGTAAATTAAGAGCAATTAAATTTTGAATGAAGAACTAAAGAATGCCTCTGTGAGTACAAAAGTTAAACTGTCGCACACACAGACTCTTTAAAATAATAATAAAACAAACATTTCATAATCCTTTCTGGTATATTATGCATTTTTACATTAGTGATTTTTTTTCTCATTTAAGCTCGTGGGACTTGATAGTGATGATTTTTTATTCTTACACCCCCTGCATCTACGTTGATTGTTTAGATATTATGTTTGCATAATGCTAAACTCACGTCTCTATTTCTATTATGAAGGTTACCAGATAATGGCAATCAGTGATAGCTTGCATAATTTTTCTCAAGTATTTGTTCTTCCCTTCCCTGTAAGAAAACATTGATTCCCTGCCTTTGCCGTGTGCTTTGCAGGGCCTCCTATTGGAATATACATCTCTACCCCACTGAAATCGGGCTAGGTCCTATGACACACTATAGCCAATGGAACATGGGCAGATGTGACGTAAACCATGTATACAAGATCTAAGTGACATCATCATTTTCCACCTCTCTCTTGCTCTCTCCCCTCTGCCACCAGACTGTACCATATTGTGACCGCTCCAGCAACCTGGGGTTCAGAAGAAGACACAAAGAGCAGAACTGAAAAGGCAGCCAGCAGTCACAGCCAATTCATAGCTAAAGACTGTACTATAAGAAAGGAATAGATGTTTGTTTCAATTCACTGAGATCTGGGTATTATTTGACATCACAGATACTGGTTATTTTACCAAGGCTTTGACTGGAATATTTTCAGATATGACCAGATTGAGGGATTGTGACTGTATAGAACCAGTGAAAAGCCCCTTGAAAAGACTGGCCCAGGACCTTGTCTAAATGGTTTCCTTATAAGGTTTCTGACCTGTGATACTGTGATAAATAACGTCACTTTTTTTTTCTTTTTTTTGAGACAGAGTCTCACTCTGTCACCCAGGCTGGAGTATAGTGGTGTGATCTCCGCTCATTGCAACCTCCGCTTCCCAGGTTGAAGCGATTCTCATGCCTTAGTAGCTGGGATGACAGGCACATGCCACAATGCCCAGCTAATTTTTGTATTTTTTAGTAGAAATGGGTTTTGCCACGTTGGCCAGGCTGGTTTCGAACTCTCGGTCTCAAGTGATCCACCCGCCTAGGCCTCCCAAAGCGCTGGGATTACAGGTGACAGCCACTGTGCCCAGCCAAGAATGTTACTTTCTAGTGGGTCCAGAAGCCTCAAGATATTTTGGGACCTCAAGAAGAGTGAAATTTGTATAATTTTTACAAGCACAGTCTAGTGGCAAATGCTTGGCTTCGCTTCTGGCCTCAAGGCTTTTAAAAAATCAAATTAGAAATTCCTTATAGAAGTTCCGGTAAAACCAAATTAAAAAGAACTTATATAGCTGATCACCACCTTTTATATGCTTTATGCAAATAACCAGGCCAAATATAATGAGATCAAAATTTATTTTGAAAATAAACTGATCCTACTATGATTTATTCTTGGTAGAAATCAGGAAACTGGGGAAAGAAAACTTTAGATTCTAGCCCTGAGCATTGTTTTAAATTTTTGTTATTTGCCTACAACTTGGACTAATCCTGAATTATTTCCTGGCTACAAGAAGTCTCTAAAAAATAACCAGGTTTTGTTTTTCCTCATGACACTTTTAGTAGACTTCTTATGGAATAGATTATTTTTATTATTGTTCTGGCATACAAATTCTCTTTTGGCTATAATATTTGTGTGCATTATATTTCTACTATTTAAGTTATTAATGTTATGTATCTCATTGTTTTACTTTTTCTGAGAAAACGGAAGTCATGGTATTCTGAAGACTAGAGATGATTCAAAAGCCTGTGAATCTACCCCATTTGGAATCCCACTGGGCCTGTTTCTTTTCATTGCCAGTGTGTTGCTGCTAAAGCTACAACATATTAAACACCATTCCTAAAAGCTCAGGGACCATCATGGAAGAGGAGGGTGCATGAGATTGTAACAGCTGGATTAAAAGGGTGAAGTGTGAAGGCCAAAAAAAATTCATCTTGGGTGCTAATCCACCATGTTGGCTTCTAATTAACCCAAATTACAAGAGTGCCTCTGAGATTTCTAGTTTATCTATTGTCCTTTGTGTAAGAGCACCTATATACCACAAATTCTGCCCTTAAAGGCAAATTCCTATCCCCTTTCTCTGAAGCACATGTGCCCCTCCCCTAAAGTATATAATCTGGGGTCTGGTAGGTAATGGTGCTGAGATCCACTATCTTGTCTCACTACTGGCCAAGACATAGACACAGCTTCTGTTCATAAACCCCCATTAAATGTTTCTTTCTAAGAAGAAAAGTAAAGAAAAGCTGATTAACACACACTCAAAGCAGGATATCACTAAAAAGCAATATTCTCATTTTTGAAAGTACTTTTACTTTTACATTTCCTTTTAGGAAGGGCTGGTAGTAATGGAAGCATGAGCTTTGGCATCAAGTAGACCTGTCTCTTTATGAGCTGCTTCATCTTGACAAACATAAAACACCCTCCCAATAGCACTTTTTACTCTGCAGATCAATCTGCGGCCATTTTTTCTTCACACTCCACTCAGAATCCTGTTAACCAACTTGGGATCAAGAAGACTATTGACTGCAATTGTTTGAATATAATATTATATGAAAGTCCATTAGTTCATTATAATATTCCACATAAAGGAAATCCAAAAATAAACTCATTAGTCACTGTTGAGATTGCTCTGGCAGCAACTTCCTATTGGAAACTAATGGTAAAAATGCTTAAATATTTCAATATGAACTCTCTGAACTGTTTTTTTAGTTAAAAAAAAAAAAAAAAAAAAAAAAAAAAAAAAAAACAAGTAGAACTCATTGATGAGGGAACATTATTATCATATGATCATATGGATTAATGGCTAGTTATAAAAGGGGAAATACATCTTAACACTGGAAGATCAAGCTGTCAACATCACCATCTCTAAAAGTGGGACAATCAGATATGATGACCCTCGATATGATGTAATATGAAGTTCACACAACATCTATAAAGGATTTTTGTCAGAAAAGATGAACTTGAGTCTAATCAAGTCTTTAATTCTAACTTTATAGGAAATATGGAGAATAGAGAACAAGTAAATGTCTCCTCAACATAAGCTTGCCTCATTTTTATGTATTAAATAATATTTTTATTTATTTTTACTTACTTGAGAATTTCTTTTTATTATCCATGTTCTCTGTGGAATATAAGCTCCAACAGCACAAGGTCTTGTACTGATGAGCCAACACTCCTTTCTCATAGTCTATTATCATGTTTGGAACATACTAGGTTTTCAACACAAGTGTATTAAATGAACAAATGAATGAACAAGTTATTTTAACCTCACTTAACTTGTTTACAAGTTAGGAAGTAATCATCTGTCTTCAGAATTTAGGGCATTCTACAGTAAAATCAACTTTGTTTCTTCAACCAGCACATGGCATGGGAAAAAAAAAAAGAGAGAGGAGAAATCTGTTCTAGATTAAAAGAATCTGAAGCAACTTAACAGTCAAATGCAAAGTATTGATTATGGGATCCTGATTGAAGCAAACATTAGAAAGGCATTGTTCTGTGATAACTGGGGAAATTTCAGTAGGATTAGGTACTAATTGATGTAAGAAATTACTGCTGATTTTGTTAGGAATAATAATCAGGTTGCAAGTATGTAAGAAAATGTTCTCACATTTTAATTGTTCTCTAGTTTCCACTTTTATTTTAAATTCAGGGGGCACATGTGCAGGTTTGTTACATGGGTATATTGCATGACATTGAGGTTTGGGATATAAATGATCCTATCACGCAGGTAATAAGCATAGTACCCAATAGGTAGTTTTTCAGCCATGTATTTAGGTGTGAAATTTCATGTCATGAAGGATATCTCTTTAAAATACTCAGCACAGACAGATGTGATAGGTGAAGCAAATACAGAAACATGCTGATAATCATTCAATATGATGAAAGATATTTTGGATTCATTTTATTTCTTCCAATTTTGTGTGTGTTGAAATTATTATAGGAAATAAATTTATTAATACAATAAAAAAAATCTGTGAATTATCCTTTTTTCTCCCTTGTCCCATAGTCCCACATGTGATTCTGTTGACCCTCACCTCCTACATGATTCCTGGATCCTTCCAATTTGCTCCATCTCTGTTGTTGCCATCCTGGCCCCAATCACCATTAGCCCTCTCCCCTGATGTACTGAGCAACCTCTCGATTGGTCCCCTTGCTTTCTCTCCTCTTCCCTTAAATATGTTCTTCACATAGCAACCAAAAACTTAATCAGACAATGTCACTTCCTTCTTAAAATCTTTCAAAGTTTTCACTCTTAGTATAAAATACCTAAAACCTATCTCTGGTTTATAAGATCTGGTCCCTGCCTACTTGTCTGACTTACTTCATCTTCCACCACTTTCCCTGTGTCCACATCATTCCAGCTACACTACCCTAAATTGCATTCCTCCAACATACCAAAGTCTTCCCAGCCTCGGGGACTTTGCTATCATCCTTCCTTCCTGGCTTGATGCTGGCGTGTCTGTACCACTCAGTCATCTACTTAAAGCTATCTCTTCAGATATATCACCCAGTCACATGATCCCAGCACCTCCGTTTAACTCTCTGCTTAGTACCTACCATGATACGATCTATTTTTGTCTTATTTTTATTAATTTTACTTATATGTTTATTTATTTTTACTATCCATCTATTACCATGTTTGGCACAAAACAAATGTGTTAAATGAATAAATAAATGAACAAGTTATTTTAACTCACCAAACTTGTTTCCATGTCTGTAAAATGGAGATGACAACACTTACCATTTACTTCACATACATCATGCATCTGATCCTCACAGTAACAGTATATAATAGGACAGGAATTGTTGCCCTCATTTGGCAGATAAGAAAATGGTGTCACAAAAAGGTCAGGAAGATGATTCTGGTTTGGACTTTCAACTGTACTACACAGTTGATCATACCCAGAAAAAAAATTAGTTTTTATTATTTAGCACTTAAAATGATCCTTGCCCAAGGTCTCAAGCTTCATCATCCTTGCTGACACAGCAGGAGCGTCACCATCTTGGACAAGCACCGCCATTTTAAAGTTCACCTTGATTAAAAACTGCCTACATCCAAAGGGCATCAGCCTAATGTATAAGGTCAGCTTGACCATAAACCACAAATGACATCTCCAACCAGAAACATTCCAATCATAAGATAAACCCCTCCTCAACCAGAGACATTCCAACCATGCAATAAACTTCACTTCCACACAGAAACATTCCAAGCCTGTGATAAATTATCCCACCCAGAACCCCTAATTACTCTTAGTCTGTGAGAGAAAATACTCGACCAAAAAAAAAAAAAAAAAAAAAAAAAAAAAAAATCATCAAGAAGCCCCTCTCAGGTTTATTCTCCAAAATAAACCTGTCTTTGACTGTTGAGCCACTTTTCATGTTTCTTTCCTCTTTCTTTAACTCCTACACTTGCCCCTTCTTTCCACTCTGTATCTGCTTATTCCTGGAGTAGGAAGTGATGGGCCTGCTGAGACTCGGCAGGCTGCCCCTCAGTACTGAGTTCGTGCTCCATGCTCCAAGGGCCCAGCTGAGTCCTGACTATTGGACTGAGCAGTTCTCCTAAGTGAAGCAGGTCTGTTGTGTTTGTGCCGACATGCAGCTTTATAAATACATGAAACCATGTAAAATATGTTCTGTACCTTCTCAGGAAGGGATGTGCTGGAGCAGTTCAATTATCCCACTACGTCAGACAACGCCCATGTGCCCAGTTATAGAATTAACCACTCTCATGCATACACAGTTTCAAAGCTGAGCAGTTAAGTCAACCTCTCTGGCAATTGTATAACTAATAATCTATCTAAACTGCTTTAATCTCTATGGGTAGTGATCCTTTAACTTAACTGGATTTGACAATCACTTATCATGCCACTAATTCTGAAAAGTATTTTCACTCCTAGAGTGCCTTAGCTTTTTGTTGTAATTACAGTCAATAAGGCCTGTGACCAATGAAATATAATCCATTTTTCCAAACAAATCTCATTCTTTGACTCTCTGTATACCTTACGCATCAGCCATGTTGTACCGTTCCCTGTTTCCTAAACATCCTCCTGAGCATTTGATCTTCCAAACCTTTGCTCCCTTGAATAATCCAGCACAGAGGTGGCCTATGGTATTTATTTATTCACTTATGTGCACCTACTAGGTCCTAACAGTTTAACATGGCAGGTTTGCTGGGGGAATAATAAAATGAATGCGTATCAAATTTCAAAAAGCATATTTTGTCAAAGGAAAATGAAATATTAATATGTTTCATTTTGTGGATCTCTTCTCCAAGAAAATGTTGCCAGGAGCAGGTAGGGGTAAGTCCAAGGCTGATTCTGTAGTGTCTGCTATTAGGATGTGTCTGCTACAAGTCTCTGCAGTCTTATGATACTTAAGGTATATTCTCCTTAAAATCAGCCACACCAGGTTATGCATTCTATGGAGTATTGAAATATCCTTAAAGTAACTACAGATACAGATATATTTATAGTTGCGATTAGTCCTCCTGACCTCTGCCTTGTAAGTCATTCTTCCCGGCTTCTTTCAATTGAGTCTCACTCGACTGTGGGAACCAGCACTCACCAACAGTCTTTCCCTGGCTTGTAAGTGAATCCTTGTGGGTCTTTTCCTTTAGAAAAGAAAACTGATAGCAAAAACAAACCCAGACCTATTTAAAGCAATGGTTTGATATATTTTTTGATGATGTACAGGTAGTTAAATATTTAGCTTTGGCACATAGAGGATAAAAAATAAGTACAAAATTTCTTCAGATCTGTATACTGAAAGCATAAGAGTTCCTTGTCCTACTAACTACAAAGTCAACAGGATGTGCCAGGCAAAGGGGTGAACACTGTAGCCCAGTCAGGAAGATAGAGCCAAACAGGATAAGAATCATTTTTAGTGCTAAGGTAGATAGAGACAAGAGGCAAGAAACTGGTTGCATCATACTAAGGGTGGATAATACTTTCAAATGTACCTTAGAGTTTAGAAGACTCAAAAGATTGTTTTAGGCAATTTGTTTCTATAGATAGCCACAACCTTGAGAATTTGAAGCCATTTCATTCTATTAAAAAATTCTGTATCAAGAAGGAAAGGAAAATGTAGGTAGTATTAATAACTGTTCATATTTGTTAGGTTATATTGCAACATAAGAATATGCACTAACATTTCTGAAACAAAAATTGAGACATGATTTGACAAGTATAAGTATGTTTATGTAAATAATAAAACACAAAATTTGAAGGTATTATTTACTCTCAGAAAAACTAGGTGTTATGGGGGCCATATCTATATGCAAGATATTTTAAAAATTGTTTGTAAATGCAACATATGCAGTAGGCATTTAGTAATAAGTTGTTGAATTCAATTCAGCTCATCAGTCAGTAAGCAGTTATTGTGCACCCACTGGGATGAAGACGCTATATGCAATTTCACACGAATTTAACAGTTGTGTGGTTTTGACTAATATAAGGGAAGAGTTACTAGAAAATACTTTGACTACATTAAAATCATTTTAAATAGACTTAAATCTTTACTTTTTGTCATCTGTTCTGCTATTTTTATGTTGATAATGTTAGGCAAACCAGAACTACAGGTTAAATTCTTTTAACAAGTATCAAGAATTATATTCCTGGCATGGCATAACATGTTTACATTAGCTTCTTAAAAGTTTTAATTTTTACCTTTCTATTTCTCTTCCATTCTTTCCTCCCCATAGATTCCAAAGCAATTTTCTTAAATACGAATTTTATATTAATCTCCTATTTTAAACTTCCATGACTTCCAAACACCTACAAGTCAAAGTCCATTTTTAAATTCTGGCATACAAGTTTCTTCACACTCTGGCTGCCACTTAAACTTCTTGAAATCATTTTCCTCTATTTCAACCCCTCTCTCCACAAAAACACTATTTTCCAGCTAACTAAAAATCGTAACATTTAAAGATTTTGTAATTAGTTCACAAATTTACCCATACCATAATCTAGAGAGTAGTGAAATATGTAATTTCTTTACTTTGGTTTCTAATACTAGATAGAGGGGAAAAATAAGTTTTAAATTTTAAACTTGGTTCAATCAGTCTTAGGTAACTAAGTCTTGGCTTAGATGACTCCAGTAGACACGTTCATCTTTCAGATATCTGAACATATGGGATCTTATACAACTATCTATCAGATGGACCCTAAATACACTCACATTAACTATCACATGGACACTCAATGCAATTTGTGGTGAATAGCCTATAATCCCAGCATTTTGGGAGGATGAGGCAGGAGGATTCCTTGAGGTCGGGAGTTTGAGACTAGCCTGGGCAGCATGATGAGACCCCCATCCCTACAATTAATAAACATATAAATAAATAAATAAATAATTGGTGGTGAAAAAGTAAAAGACTAAATTATAGAAAACATGTTTAGTGACCTAAACAAATAAGAATTTGTTTTACATTACCAAAAAAATCCAAAGATAAGCAGCTGTTACTGTTAACTTACCTGCTCAGTGATAACATGAATAAGAAGTTCTTCCTGCTTTTCACATCACATCCTTAATATGTCGTCTTTTCATCCTCATCTTTCTTGTTCCATGGACAAGGGATGTATGCTTCACTCATGAGTTCACATTCAAGGAAAAAGAGTGTCAGGGATGGTCCCAGCCATATACCTTATCAAGACACAAAATTATTACACATAGGACCCCTGCCCGCCACCCAGCAAATTCCACATTATCTTATTGACCAATACTTAGCCAAATATCCACCCTACTCTATAAGGAAGATATATTAATAGAAAGAGAGTATTTGTTTTTTTCAGCCTCCCTACTGGCAAGGAGAAGGAAATTGGCAATGGATGTTGGTGTCTTTCTTGGTGCTCTTTAGGGAGGTGGGAAAAGGGATGCTTAGATCCATATGATGGCCTTGACAGTGCTCTTTGTCTGGCTGACCTTTGCTGACTTCATCAGCCTTTCTGGATGACTTATGCTCCTGTTGACCCTGAACAGGCTTCAGATCCCAGCCACACACTGATATCTGTGTCACCCACTGCCCAGATGGCACAACCTAATGCCTTTACTGTGGAGTTGCTCATTCCCACTACAATAACTGCTCATTTCCACATTACACAGAAATCAAGAATGTTCTAGGAAGGTGCATCTCAACACCTCCTTCTGCCTAATCACATTCTGCTATCATGTTTATTTGTAATATGGATCTACCACTCAATTGATCCGGAGACAGCCTTCAAGTTATCTCCTTTTAGAATAAGACAAAAGCTTCCTGGTTCTTCGAATTCTATATTTTGTCCTGTATCCCAAAGATACTCTCCCCTCACTAGCTCAGCCTTGAGTGTGTTAATGGGGAGGGCAGTGAGGGGACTCTGATATCTCATTTCCTCAACCTCTGTCTCTCTTCTCTATCCTCTCATTCTCAAATGCCCCTCTGTAATCATTCTTTCTTCTTTCCTCCAGGTCACATTCTTCAACTTCCAAATTCCATTCTCACGGCTAAGCTTAAATGCTGGTCGGAGGGTCTCTTCTATACATGTGGTGTTTTAACTATACAGTTGATATATATACATATCACATACACATATACAAGTATGTTTACAACTATACACATATATTAGCAATTATTAAAGAAACAAAAAACTGATATGATAATTTAGTATATTGTATAATTTGATTGTGAAATAGGATGGTCTACTATAATATTAGTATCATATGGTCTACATGTGAAAAAAAGTTTTTCAGAAGTTTTGAACATGAAATTGTACTAAATATTAAAACTATATTAGCCAAGTATAATTTAACTGTGATGATCTAGAAGGCCCTGTAGACTCTTTTCTCATCCAAGATTATCATTATAAATATTAACTGTCATTGTGTGGTATATCTGTGAATACATTGTTTAGTTGATGCTTTAGATTGACGATTGACTGAATTGAAGATAAGTTAACTATACAGTTGTGCACACTTATTTTTGAGTAAATAAGTTTTAATATTAAGGTTAGTTGTCTTTCTCAGGGGACATATCCAACTAAATTGTATTTTTCATTTATACACTCTTACTGCACACTATATTTGTTCTTTGTATCATTAATCATATTGTAGTTGAATAATTGTTTATGTAACTGTTTAATATTAAGCTCTCCTATTCCACTGTAAATGCCACAATTGTAGGGACTTTATATGTCTACTTAAGCATTTATTTCTGTCATCTAAATGCAGTGCCTGGCACTTAGTAGCTATTTGGTATATATACTTTTGGCTGGGTAAATAAGAGGTCAAATAGGTTAAGAAATGAGAAATGTCACTGGAATTTCATAACAAAGAAGTCATTAACAAACATGATGACAGCAATTTCAATGAATTAATGGGAAAAGACATGAGACCACAGGTAAGTAAACACTGCAAAAAAGCACTGCAGAACCAGAAGGAAAACCAAAGCCAAAGTTACTAACTTTATCTCAAAATGACAAAATCCTTGTCTGCTTTGTTATACGTTATTTTAATTAAAAAAATAAATCTAAAGTGTCAGGCAAAAAATTACTAAATTATTTTTATTAAATTGATCATTAACATGTCTCTGAGAATCAACACTCAGAAGACCTTTATAAGTGGCAGGTTCTCTTGTGATATTAACCTCTTTCAGTTTTGCTTGCACACTTGTTTTGAGTTCTCCAGAGTTTGACAGCCAAGAGGGCATACACATAATAGAATAAGGCAATACGTTCAATTTGGTTACTATGAACAAATTGAAGATGTGCCATAGAAACTGTCATATGGATATTTGAATAAAACTCCCATTTAAAATTGGATGAAGATTTTTCTTTCAGGATCCTCTAGGCACATTTTATTTTCTTTCTATCCTGACAGAAAGGACACTCCTTTGCATGTTTCTTCTCTGTCTTTAAAGGTGATTCTATTATTTTAAGTGTCTGTTTTAACCATCATGTGAAGTTAAAGACAAGAATTGAATGACCTTTAGTTTCAGAGCCACAAATATTTCAAAAGAAATAGACCTTTTGAGTTCGGGAAAGGTGTGTCAGATGAACAGGTGTCACTGTAGGTTAATGAGTTGGCTTTCACCACCAGCCACCTGGACTGTAATTTGGGTTGGGTCACACATGTGCATGAAGTTAGCCAATTTAATCCCTGCTCTTTTGGAACTGTCTCCATATTAGAAAGCCATCAAACAAACAGTCCACTCTGAACCTTATCATCAGTCTCCTAAAGAAAGATTGGGACTGAAATGGCAAGAAAATGAAAACCCAGGTCCTTCGGCAGGCAGTTGGCAGGGGCACAGTTTTCTTTCTATATAGTGCTTCGAATTAACCAGCTAATGGGTCCTTAGTGATGACTGAGTGACTCAACTGAAAGCAGAACAATGATAAGTGAAAGGGAGTTGTAGAGACACACATTCAGAAATGAAAAAAAAAAAAAAAAGTACCAAGCTAAAAACAGAAGTAAATTACATGTTTATTTAACAAACATGGGCATGTGGGGTGTTTATGAGCAGAGAAGAGACTGATCAGTGTAATCTAAGAAGGGCACAAGATTGAGGTATGAATAACTTCTCCAAAAAACCAATAGAATTTCTTTAAATCCATCAGAGGTTTTGCAAAAGGCATATGGTAAAGAAGCCGTCCATCCATTCTCTTCTTTTGATTCTTTTTATGTGACATTCACTTATTATTTATGACTGTGCTTAAGGAAGCCATCTGGTAAAGTTAGTCGTAAACTATCTGCTCCTCTCTGTTTTTTTGTTGAGTTCTTAGTCATTGCATTACATTTTACACAGTCCTTGGCTCATGCATACATTCCACAGACTACCTTCTTTATGAGGTCAGAATGAAGTGGGCCACAGGCTGAAGACCTGAAATTACCTTTATTGGTATTTAATTGTGGGTTCCCATCTCATCTAACATCCTGCTGCCAGGTGTGGTAGAGAGTGACAGCACCTCAGAAGCTATGGTAACATCTCTAGCAGTAAATCTTGATCATATTTATGCATCTTATATTTCTGTCATTACTGTATTTCCAAAGTGTCCTTTTCATGCGGCCATTTTATTGCTCCCTTTGAGTTGCCAAAGTTCTCTGACTTCATCTCTCAGTGCCAAAAAAGGCATTATAGTCTTCTGTTGGTCTTATCATCTTCCAGAAAACAATAATGGCTTTTTTGTATGCCTTTAGTTAAATGGGTTCATTGTGCCAGCAAGACAGGAGTTAGGCATGTCTTTTAGTACAGACTTAAGTCTAACTAGAGAAGGTTTTGGCCTCCTCTATTCTCTATCCCGGGCTCAGCTTTAGAATTGATTTCCCCTGCTGTAGAGCATACATTTGGTGAATTTTATTTCTAGATATTAAATTCTTCTTAGGTTTACTTGTGTATATTTTCAAAATGTTAAGTAGTTACAAATTTGTTTTTGTTAGCCCTTTAAAAAGTGGCCCAGGATTGAAGTAATGAGATGAAACTGCTACAAACCGAAGGAGATATGACAATTTGAGGTGCCTTGGGAACTTCGTTTTAAGTCATTGCTATATTTACAGAATACTTCCACAGAAAACTTCCACAGAAACGCTTAGTTACTTCAGATGAGCTAGGATGGACCAAATAGCTGTAAACACTTTAAAAAATATTACTGGAAGAAAATTTCTATGTAATTTAAAGCTCATATATATAAACATTGCCTTTGAATATGTCAATTTCTATCTTCTCCTGTATTTGCCTTTATGAAATGCCATCTTTTATATTTAGTTCAGTTATTTGAATATTACTATGATATTCGGGGCAGTAGTAAATGAGACTGAGTTCCACCAAAATCTGCTCTTCCCTTTACCCATGAAAATAAAGTTGTGATTGAGTCGAAACCTCTGAACTAGGTCATATTTCTCAGCCTCTCTAGCAGTTAGACGGACAAGTTCTGGTTAACAGAATGTAAGCAGAAGTGATGTGTCTGGGTCTGGAAATTAAAACATTCAGCAAAACTCATTAAGACATTTTCTGCATGTGGCAGGGGTCCAGCTTCATTTGTATCCCAGAGGATAAGGGAGCAATTAGGTTGCAGGAATCTCTCTCTGCATGACTGCATATAGCTGATCTGTCCCACCCATCTGAGCTATTTACTTCAGCTCTGTTACACAAGAAAGACACTCATTTCTGTATTTGTTAAGCCACTGTATTTTGGGTCCTTTTTGTTACAGGAGCTCATCCTCAAATATAACAAACACAGTTGTAACCCTATTTTATCAGAAAATGATATGTGTTCGCTATGTTAAAGCTCATGTGTGCTTTTAAATTTTCAGTAGCAAATAGGCTTTGAAAATGTCACTTTTCTAATTGGAGCTAGAAACACAAGTGTATATTTTAACATTTTTACATTTATATGTAATATAAAGATTTCTCATTTACTATTAAGGTGTTGATGAGGGTATGAGGAATCTTGGAATTTCATAGTGTGAAATGTAATTGTTATGGTCTTTTTGGAGTTATTTAGTGGTATCTATTGAAAACAAAAAATTGTATCACTTTTTGGTTCTACTTAATGAAATCTGTCTTACAGAAATATTTGCACACATGTAAAAACTTGCATGTAAAAAGACATGAATTTCAAATACATTTTTGGAATAAAAAATATAAACAACGTAAGCACCTATCAATACAGTGATGGCTACATAAATTATGAAAAATCTATGCTATGAGATCCTTTTTAAGAAAGATGAGGAATGTTCTGACATGGGAAGATAACTAGGATGTAGTAAGAACAAAAATAGATGCAGAACAATGTGCAAATTATGACATCATTTAAGTACAAATGCCTGTGTGTATGCACTGTGTTTCCTAGAGTGTGTGTGATCAGAGGAAGAAACCGAGGCTGAGATAATAGTGCAATTTGCCTTTGTATTCCTTCATTTTCTTCAGTATCCAACATATAATGGAAGCCAGATGTTGACCCAGATATAAAGAGTTTCATCCTTTCTATTATCCAGTGTGTAATAAGTGGCATCCACATGAATAAATACATCTGCGAGATACGCAGGACAGGCATAGGAAGACAGTGCACCAAGGTTATTTCTGGCAAGGAAAAGGGGATTTGCGGCATAGATTGGAACGTGCAGGAGAACTATCACTTTTCAATTCAATATACTTCTCTGTCCTTTGGATTTTTAAATATATTCCATGACTCCTTGACTCAAATATAGCATAACATTAAGAACCACAAAGTATTTAGAGTGTTTGATGAAAATTTATACACCATAGGAGCTTTTTAAGAGTGTTAGATGCTAATGTTGCTGTGGGATTTATCATCTGAAAACCATAAGCATCAAAGAAATTAGTCTTAATCTAAAAGGAAGACTCTGGATCAGAAAGAAATTTAAATAAAAATGGAAAATATTAGTTATACTCTTTAAGCAACTTTTGGACTTTTTTTGCTAGAACACTGCAGCTTCCCTGTTGGTAAACTTGGGAATAATGAAGAAAGCCTCATGGGATGAATGAGAGCTTTTAGGATAAAAGTAGAAACTACGGCTGGGAGATTATTTTTCCAAAGAGAATTGAAGCCAACACAAGGTTAAAAAGCCGGCAAGCCCTCTAATTGTGACTTTTGAAAAATAAGGCTCTTTGCAAAAAAAGGCAGCGGACACATGTTAAACTGTTAGATTTTCAAAGAATGGATACATAAGTAATCTTTAGGATGAATGAGAATGCTCTGAAGATTGTTTTCCAGAGATAAAAGTTAAACTGTAATTACATCTTAAACTATTGTTTTAACCACGTAAGAATTTTTTTTTCTTTACTGAACTTTGTGGCAGTTTCAAAGATTTTATTCTGGGAAGTCTATAAGATGAACACTTCTGAGACAGCAGAATTCAAAAATTAGAACTTCATAATCAGTTATATTAAATTAAATACTATTTTAAATACTCTTAAACACTAAGTTAATTAAAATAATGCCTAAATCTTCTTTTTCTCATCTAATAATATTATGGGTGAGTATATTGAAACAATTCTGAGAAACTAAAATAAAGCTTATACCTAACGGTTATTCCACAGACTAATTTGGAAAATATCAGTGCTTAGTATGAATGATTCTGTTCTCCCAAAGCATTCAGCTGAGTAGTGACAATCAACCTGTAATGGAATGTACTAGCACTTAAAAGGAAAACATATTCTTAGAAAAAACAATCATGCTGTCAGGCATATATTCAACATATAATCATGGATTTACGGAAAGAAGTGAAATAAACTGTAGATCTTCAAAAGAGAAAGAGTATTAATCAAATATTTATAATATGAAAAGCACTGAAAGTAATACTATCAAACTGCCTTGGAATCACAAAGAAAAAGCTGAAAAATTCCCCTAAATTTGCAGTGGTTTCACAGAGGAGGTGACACTTAAACAGAGTCTTTAGGAATGTCTAGGATGATTTCTGAACATGGAAAAGGACAGGTGAAGTAAAAATAACAGTACATGCATATAGCATGGTTAAATACATTGGTAAATGCCATAGGATAAAAACATGAGATTATAACAGGATAATATTTTGAAAATAAGAATTTTGGCCAGGCGTGGTGGCTCACACCTGTAATTCCAGCACTTTGGGAGGCCGATGCAGGTGGATCACGAGGTCAAGAGATCGAGGCCATCCTGGCTAACACGGTAAAACCCCGTCTCTACCAAAAATACAAAAACAAAATTAACTGGGAGAGGTGTCGGGCGCCTGTAGTCCCAGCTACTCCTGAGGCTGAGACGGGAGAATGGCGTGAACCCGGGAGGCGGAGCTTGCAGTGAGCCTAGATCGTGCCACTGCACTCCAGCCTGGGCGACAGAGAGAGACTCCGTCTTTAAAAAAACAAAGAAAAGAAAATAAGAATTTTTCAGAAAGAATACAAACAAAGTTAATTTTAAGTTTTGGGCATATAAAATAGGATCTTACCAACAGACAATAGCTTTGAGAGAATAAAGACTATAAATTATTTTCATTTTCATTTGACATCAAGCCTAAGCCTGAGAGATGTTGTAGTTTTTTCTCACATTGTCAATCTCCGCCTCCCGGGTTCAAGTGATTCTCCCGCCTCAGTCTCCTGAGCAGCTGGGATTACAGGCATGTGCCACCACGCCCAGCTAATTTTTTGTATTTTTAGTAGAGATGGGGTTTTTACCACGTTGGTCAGGCTGGTCTCGAACTCCTGACCTCGTGTTCCACCCACCTCGGCCTTCCAAAGTGCTGAGATTACAGGCATGAGCCACCGCGCCCGGCTGAAAAGTTTTTTAAGACCAAGGTTCAGAACTCACACATTTCACTTCAGCTACAGTATATACACCAAAATGAGACACAGGGTCAGCCCAGATTTAATGAGTGAAGAAATGAACTCTGTCTTAATGGAAGAGGCTGCAAGTTTGTATTGCAAGATCATGAATCTACCACAATGAAGTAGTGTTATTTCTCCCTATTGTACAGGTGACAAAATAAGACTGGAAAGTTGCACAGTGACTAGAACAAAGCAGACATTCAATAAACATTATAAAATAAAATAATAAAGTTATGAATGAATTGAATGATTTAATTAATACATATAAGATAGAGCTATGATTTGGTCCTGGATTGTCTGTCTCTATGTCCTGATTCTTTCCCATGACTTTACATTGGCTCCTAAATATAAATTTAAACAACAAATAAGAGTTAACAAATAACATAACAAATTTCAGTAAAATCAAATTGTGCCCAGCTGTAGACTCCTGTTGCTGGCCATGATAGAGGTTCGTGTGACGCAATTGTTTTAAGACATTGGCTAACAGACAGCACAGGACTGTGATCCCTAGGATAGGGATAGATAAATAAATGAGATAAACTCTATAATTGCTCCAGTTTGCTGCCTAGAAATAGTTTTCAGTCTACAAAGCTAATTGGGGAAATCCAAACAGAGCCTGGCAGTCTTCCTAAGTTTGAGATTAGAATTAAGGAAAGCCAAGATAGCAAGAATTTGCAGAAAAGAGTGCCGAAGAAGAGAAGCTGCACAAAGAAAAAACTCCAAAGATCTATAGAAAAATACCAGGGAGTTTCTGACTGACCACAGATCTATGAGTGCATAAAAATAAACTGCCTAAAGCCAGGGAAATAATCCCTGAAAAGTAGTAGGCTGAACAAGATGTGGAGCTCAAATAAAGCTGGGTATTAACATATTTCCACCAGCCAGAGTAGAAAGATTTCATAATACATAGGAAATTGTGTAGAGTTCCCAAAAGTACTGCCTTAGTAGCAGAATGAAATTAGCTCAAGACAAGTGGCTTCTGTTGACCACAAAGCCCTAAGAAAGCTGAAAAAGAATTCTACAAAGGGATTAAACTGGTTTCAAGTAAATTAATTAGACAGCAAAACAAAATTCAATAATCTTTAATGAAATAAAAAACAGTATTTAATAAAAAAATTCACAATACCTAACTTCCTATGAAAAATTACCATCATGCAAAACCCAGGAAAATATTTAATTAATAAACAAGAGAAAAATCAACAAAAAGAAATAGACCTACATAGGATGGAGGTGATAAAATTAGCAGACACATACATTAAAACACTATGATGAGTATGATTAAAATAATACTTGTAATCTGTTGTACATTTTTAAGAAGCAGAAAAATATTAAAATGATATAGAGAGAAATGGAAGATATAAAAATATCAAAATGGCTCAAATGAGGTGAAGAAAAGTGATATTTGAAATTTAATAAAATATATCAAGTGTGATTATGTATTAATGGCAGAAAAAAATTGTTAACCCAAAACAGTTGACATATATACATATATAAACTATCCAAAGTGAGCTCAAAAAAGTAAAACAATTAACTAACTAACTAAAAAGATGTCTCCCAAATAAAGAGCAGAGTATCAGTGACCTGTAAAACAATATCAAGTGGTCAAGCGTTTGTCCAGCTGGAGTTGCAAAAGTGAAAAGTTAGGAGAAAGAGACAAAATATTTAAAGAAATAAAGGCCGAAAATTTCCAAATATGATAAAGCCTACAAACCCAAAGATTCAAAAAACATAATGATTCCAAATCAAAATAAACGGAAAGAAAATTGAACAACTGCATCACGCACAAAGTACTGAAAATCAGTGGTTTTTAAAAATCTTAAAATCAGCCAGAAGACAGACACCGAACTAGCTGCAGGAGTTTTTTTTTTTCCATACACCAGTGGCTCCTGGAAGGCCAATGAGACAGAACCTTTCACTCCCCTGGAAAGGGGGCTGAAGCCAGGGAGCCAAGTAGGCTGGTTCAATGGGTCCCACCCCCACAGAGCCCAGCAAACTAAGATCCACTGACTTGAAATTCTCGCTGCCAGCGCAGCAGCAGTCTGAGATCGACCTGGGACACTTGAGCTTGGCAGGGGGAGGGGCATCCGCCATTGCTGAGGCTTGAGTAGGTGGTTTTCCCCTTACATTGTAAAAAAAGCCCTGGGAAGTTTGAACTGGGTGGAGCCAATGGCAGCTCAGCAAGGCCGCTGAGGCCAGACTGCCAGATTTCTCCTCTTTGGACAGGGGATCTCTGAAAAAAAGGCAATAGCCCCAGTTGGGGACTTAAAGATAAAATCCCCATCTCCCTGGGACAGAGCACCTGGGGGAAGGGGTGGCTGTGGATGCAGATTCAGCAGACTTAAACGTCGCTGCCTGACAGCTCCGAAAAGAGCAGAGGACCTCCTAGCACAGCATTTGAGCTTTGCTAAGGGTCAGACTGCCTCCTCAAGTAGGTCCCTGACCTCCATGTATCCTGACTGGGAGGCACCTCCCAGTAGAGGCCGACAGACACCTCATACAGGAGAGCTCTGGCTGGCATCTGGCAGGTGTCCCGCTGGGACGAAGCTTCCAGAGGAAAGAACGGGAAGCAATCTCTGCTGTTCTGCAGCCTCCACTGGTGATACCCAGGCAAACGGTCTGGAGTGGACCTCCAGCAAACTCCAGCAGAGCTACAGAAGAGGGGGCTGACTGTTAGAAGGAAAACTAACAAACAGAAAGGAAGAGCACATCCGCTCAGAGACCCCATCCAAAGGTCACTAACATCAAAGACCAAAAGTAGATGAATCCACAAAGATGGGGAGAAACCAGAGCAAAATGGCTAAAAATTCCAAAAACCAAAATGCCGCTTCTCATCCAAAGGATCACAACTCCTCGCTAGCAAGGAAATAAAACTGGACGGAGAATGAGTTTGACCAATTCACATAAGTAGGCTTCAGAAGGTGGGTAATAACAAACTCCTCCAAGCTAAAGGAGCATGTTCTAACTCAATGCAAGGAAACGAGGAACCTTGAAAAAAGGTTACACCAATTTGCTAACAAGAATAACTAGTTTAGAGAGAGCATAAATGACCTGATGGAGCCGAAAAACACAGCATGAGAACTTCTTGAAGCATACATGAGTATCAATAGCCGAATCGATCAAGCGGAAGAAAGGATATCAGTGATTGAAGACCAACTTAATGAAATAAAGCAAGAAGCCAAGATTAGAGAAAAAAGAAAAAAAAGGAATGAGCGAAGCCTCCAAGAATTATGGGACTATGTGAAAAGACCAAATCTATGTTTCATTGGTGTACCTGAAAGTGACCGGCAGAATGGAACCAAGTTAGAAAACATTCTTCAGGATATTATCCAGGAGAACTTCCCCAACCTAGCAAGGCAGGCCAACATTCAAATTCAGGAAATACAGAGAACACCACAAAGATACTCCTTGAAAAGAGCAACCCCAAGACACATAATCGTCAGATTCACCAAAGTTGAAATGAAGGAAAAAATGTTAAGGGCAGCCAGAGAGAAAGGTTGGATCACCCACAAAGGGAAGCCCATCAGACTAACGGTGGATTTATCTGCAGAAACCCTACAAGCCAGAAGAGCATGACAGGCAATATACAACATTCTTAAAGAATAGAATTTTCAACCCAGATTTTAATATCCCATCAAACTAAGCTTTGTAAGTGAAGGAGAAATAAAATCCTTTACAGACAAGCAAATGCTGAGAGACTTTGTCACCACCAGGCCTGCCTTACAAGAGCTCCTGAAGCAAGTGCTAACATGGATGGGAACAACCAGTACCAGCCACTGAAAAAATATACAAAATTGTAAAGACCATGGACACTATGAAGAAACTGCATCAACTAATGGGCAAAATAACCAGCGAGCATCATAATGACAGGATCAAATTCACACATAACAATATTAACCTTAAATGTAAATGGACAAAATGTCCCAATTAAAAGACACAGACTGGCAAATTGGATAAAGAGTCAAGACCCATCAGTGTGCTGTATTTAGGAGACATATCTTACCTGCAAAGATGCACATAGGCTCAAAATAAAGGGATGGAGGAATATTTACCAAGCAAATAGAAAGCAAAAAAAAAAAAAAAAAAGAAGCAGGAATTGCAATCCTAATCTCTGATGAAACAGACTCTAAAGCAACAAATATCAAAAGAGACAAAGAAGGGCATTACATAATGGTAAAGGGAGCAATTCAACAAGAAGAGGTAGCTATCCTAAATATATATGCACCCAATACAGGAACACCCAGATTCATAAAGCAAGTCCTTAGAGACCTATAAAGAGACGTAGATTCCTACACAATAATAGTTGGAGACTTAAACACCCCTCTGGAAATATTAGACAGATCAATGAGACAAAAAATTAACATGGATATTCAGGACTTGAACTCAGCTCTGGACCAAGCAGGCCTAATAGACATCTACAGAACTCTCCACCCCAAATCAACAGAATATACATTCTTCTCAGCAACTAATCACACTTATTCTAAAATTGACCACATAGTTGGAAGTAAAATACTCCTCGGCAAATGTAACAGAACAGAAATCACAACAAACTGTCTCTCAGACCACAGTGCAATCAAGTTAGAACTCAGGATTAAGAAACTCCCTCAACACTCCAGCCTGGGCGACAGAGTGAGACTCCGTCTCAAAAAAAAAAAAAAAAAAAAAAAAAGAAACTCCCTCGAAACCACACAACCATATGGAAACTGAACAACCTGCTCCTGAATGACTACTGGGTAAATAATGAAATGAAGGCAGAAATAAAGATGTTCTTTGAAACTAATGAGAACAAAGACACAACAAACCAGAATCTCTGGGCCACATTTAAAGCAGAGTGTAGAGGGAAATTTATAGCACTAGAAGCCTGCAAGAGAAAACAGCAAAGATATAAAATCTACACTTTAACACCAAAATTGAAAGAACTAGCGAATCAAGAGCAAACAAATTCAAAAGCTAGCAGAAGACAAGAAATAACTAAGATCAGAGCAGAACTGAAGGAGATAAGAGACAAGAAAAACCCTTCAAAAAATAAATGAATCTAGGAGCTGGCTTTTTAAAAAGATCAACAAAATAGATAGACTGCTAGAAACACTAATAAAGAAGAAAAGAGAGAAGACTCAGATAGATGCAATAAAAAAATGATAAAGGGGATATGACTACTGATCCCACAGAAATACAAACTACCATCACAGAATACAATAAACACCTCTACACAAATAAGCTAGGAAATCTAGAAGAAATGGATAAATTCCTGGACGCATACACTTTCCCAAGTCTAAGAAGAAGTTGAATCCCTGAATAGACCAATAACAAGTTCTGAAACTGAGGCAGTAATTAATAGCCTACCAACCAAAAAAAGTCCAGGACCATATGGATTCACAGCTGAATTCTACCAGAGGTACAAAGAGGAGCTGGTACCATTTCTTCCAAAACTACTCCAAACAACGGAAGAAAAGGAAATTCTCCATAATTCATTTTATGAAACCAGCATCATCCTGATACCAAAGCCTGGCAGACACACAACAAAAAAGAAAATTTCAGACCAATATCCCTAATGAATATCAATGCAGAAATCCTCAATAAAATACTGGCAAACCGAATCCAGCAGCAGATCAAAAAGCTTATCTACCATGATCAAGCCAACTTCATACCTAGGATGCAAGGCTGGTTCAACAATGCAAATCAATAAATGTAATCTATCATATAAACAGAACAAATGTCAAAAACCACAAGATTATCTCAATAGATGCAGAAAAGGCCTTTGACAAAATTCAACACCCCTTCATGCTAAAAACTCTCAATAAACTAGGTATCAATGAAACATAGCTCAAAATAATAAGAGCTATTTACGACAAACCCACAGCCAATATCATACTGAATGGGCACAAACTGGAAGCATTCCCTTCAAAAACCAGCATGAGACAAGGATGCCCTCTCTCAACACTCCTATTCAATATAGTATTGGAAGTTCTGACCAGGGCAATCAGGTAAGAGAAAGAAATAAAGGGTATTCAAATAGGAAACGGGGAAGTCAAATTGTCTCTGTTTGTAAATGATATGTTCATATATTTTAAAAACCCCACCACTCAGCCCAAAATCTCCTTAAGCTGATAAGCAACTTCAACAAAGTCTCAGGATACAAAACCAATGTGCAAAAATCACAAGCATTCCTATACACCAATAACAGACAAACAGAGAGCCAAATCATGAGTGAGCTCCCATTCACAATTGCTACTCAGAATAAAATACCTAGGAATCCAACTTACAAGGGATGTGAAGGACCTCTTCAAGGAGAACTACAAACCACTGTTCAAGGAAATAAGAGAAGACACAAACAAATGGAAAAGCATTCCATGCTTATGGATAGGAAGAATCAATATTGTGAAAATGGCCATACTACCCAAAGTAATTTATAGAGTCAATGCTATTCCCATCAAGCTACCATTGACTTTCTTCACAGAATTGGAAAAAACTATTCTAAAGTTCACATGGAACCAAAAAACAGCTCGCATAACCAAGACAATCTTAAGCAAAAAGAACAAAGTTGAAGGCATCATGCTACCTGAATTCAAACTATACTACAAGCCTACAGTAACAAAAACAGCATGGTATTGGTATCAAAACAGATATATAGACCAATGAAACAGAACAGAGGCTTCAGAAATAATATCACACATCTACAACCATCTGATCTTTGACAAACCTGACACAAACAAGCAACGGGGAAAGGATTCCCTATTAAGCGGTGTTGGGAAAACCGGCTAGCCATTTTCAGAAAACTGAAACTGGACCCCTTTGTTACACCTTATACAAAAATTATCTCAAGATGGATTAACGACTTAAATGCAAGATGTAAAACCATAAAAATCCTAGCGGAAAACCTAGGCAATACAATTCAGGACATAGGCATGGACAAAGACTTCATGTCTAAAACACCAAAAGCAATGGCAACAAAAGTCAAAATTGACAAATGGGATCGAATTAAACTACAGAGCTTCTGTACAGCAAAAGAAACTACCATCAGAGTAAACAGGCAACCTACAGAATGGGAGAAAATTTGTGCAATCTATCTATCTGACAAAGGGTTAATATCCAGAATCTACAAAGAACTTTAAAAAATTTACAAGAAAAAAACAACCCCATCAAAAAGTTGGCAGAAGATATGAATAGACACTTCTCAAAAGAAGACATTTATGCAGCCAACAAACATATGAAAAAATTCTCATCATCACTGGTCATTAGAGAAATTCAAATCAAAACCACAATGAGATACCATTTCATGCCACTTGGAACGGTGTTCATTAAAAAGTCAGGAAACAACAGATTCTGGAGAGGATGTGGAGAAATAGGAACACTTTTACACTGTTGGTGGGAGTGTAAATTAGTTCAACCATTGTGGAACACAGTGTGGCAACTCCTCAAGGATCTAGAACTAGAAATACCATTTGACCCAGTGATCCCATTACTGGATATATACCCAAAGGATTATAAATCATGCTACTATAAGGACACATGCACACGTATGTTTATTGCAACACTATTCAAAATAGCAAAGACTTGGAACCAACCCAAATGCCCATCAATGATAGACTGGATTTTAAAAATGTGGTACATATACAGCATGGAATACTATGCAGCCATAGAAAATGATGAATTCATGTCCTTTGCAGGGATATGGTTGAAGCTGGTAACCATCATTCTCAGCAAACTAACACAAGAACAGAAAATCAAACACTGCATGTTCTCACTCATAAGTGGGAGTTGAACAATGAAAACACATGGACACAGGGAGGGGAACATCACACACCGAGGTCTGTGAGGGGGTGGGGGACTGGGGAGCGGTAGTGTTAGGAGAAATACCTAATATAGGTGATGGGTTGACGGGTGCAGCAAACCATCATGGCATGTGCATATCTATGTAACAAAACCGCACATTCTGCATATGTATCCCAGAATTTAAAGTATAATAAAAAAGAAAAATAAATCAGCCAGAGGAAGGGGAAAACACATTATGCACAAAGGGAAAAAGTATGAACAACTGCAGACTTTTTGTCAAGAAGTAGGCAAGCAGAACACAGTGGTAAACATCTTCAAAGATTTGAAGAAAATTATAAGCCTAGAATTCTATAGTATGCAAAATTAGCAAACGAAGATCTAATAAAGGGTGCTGATGAGTTGATGGGTGCAGCACACCAACATGGCACAAGTATACATATTTGACAAACCTGCACATTGTGCACATGTACTCTAGAACTTAGAGTATAATTTAAAAAAAGATATTTTCAGACCAAAAGAAAAAAAATTAAAAGCTGAAAAGAATTTATTGTCATCAGTCATGCAGAAAAAGAAATATTAAAGGAAATACTCAGGCAGAACAAAAATTAGAAACTAAAATCTATAGGAAAGAATGAAAAATGCTGCAAATAGTAAACATGTGGATAAATGTAACATCTTTTAAAATTATTTTACTCATTTGCCAATTTCTTTAAAATATAATTGTTCAAGCAAAAATAATAGCTATGTATCTTGGGGTTTGTAACACACACAAGGAAAATGTATGACTATAATAGCAAAAAGGTTGGAATGGGGAAAATAAAAGTATACTACTATAATATTCTTACACTATATATGAAGTGTTATAGTATTATTGTTGGAAGATAGACTATAGTAAGTTGAATATGGGTACTCCAAACCTTAAGACAGCCACTAAAAAATGAAAAACAAATCAAAGAATTAGCACTAATAAATCTTGAAAGTGAAAGAACGAAGTAAAATATACCATTTACACCTAAGCAGAAGAAAGCTAAAATAGCTACATTAATTTCAGATGAAAGTGATTTTTAGAATGAATGAAAAATGTTACCAGGAATAAAGATAGACATTTTATGATCATAAAGGGATTTATTCATCTAGAGAATGTAATCCTAAATGTTTGTGTGTCTAATAAGTATACAAATACATTAGAATTCTAAAGAATATGAAGCAAATATTAATGGAACTGAGAAAAGAATTACAAAAATCCAGAATTATAGTTTAAAGATTTTAGAAGTTTTCTCTTGGCAACTGATGGTAGAACAATCATACAGGAAATCAATAGGTTATAGAAGATGTGGACAACACTATCAACCAACTTGATCTAACTGATATTTATAGTATACTCTCCCACACAGCAGTAGAATACACACTTTTCAGGTACACACTTAGCATTCACAAAATAAACTATATTGTGGACCATAAACATGTCTCGGTACGTTTTTAAAGATTAAATTTATATAAAGTATGTTCTCTGACCACAGGATAATTAAACTGGAAATTAATAACAGAAAGATTTTTTTAATACCCAAATCTTTAGAAATTTAAAAAGCTGCTTCCAAATAACCCATTGGTCAAAGAAGACATTGCATGGAAAATTTACAAACATTTTTAACTTAATGGAAATGAAAATACAAAATATTAACGTTTCTAGGAGGCAGCTAAAGCAGTGCTTACAGGAAAATTTATAGCATTGTATGATTATATTAGAAAAGAAGTTCTAAATCAATGATCTAAGCTTCCATCTTAACATGCTAGAAGAAGAATAGCAAGTTAAACCCAAATTAAGGAGAAGAAAATAATAAAGGTAAGACCAAAGGAAAACAGAAAAACAATAAAATAAATGAAGCTAAGTCCCAGGTTTTAGAAACAATTGTGCCCAGCCCAAGATAGCCAAATGAATTCAACATCCTAGAGAATGCAGTATCAAATCATCTTCATACAAGCATTATTATTAATTACAAAAACATTCTCAGTCATAGGGAGACAACATTCTTACTGTTTTTCCTTATTACTAGAAAACATTTTTCTTTCTGTTTACAGAAAACCTGGCAGATATAAGAAGACTCTCTCTACCTAGCCTGACTGCAAAGTGTGGTGATTAGGCAAATGAAGCTGTATTTAGAACACTACTCTGCTAAGTATGAGTTGGGAGGAAAAGCTCAGTCTGTACCAGACCCATGTCAGCAATGTCTTTGCCAGAAAAATTTGAAATGAAACAGAAAAGTCAGTTTTGGTTTTTTATCTTACACACAAAGTTGAAAAAAATATTACCCTCAGCCTCTGTGCAAAGAAAGCTTCTTGCTTTGAAAACAACTTAGATAGGTGTGAAATTTGTCTCATTTATTTTTTTAAACTGAGAGAAAGTTTTCATTGCACATTGCCCTTTCCAAATACAAAACACAGCATGATAAACATTAAGAAAAGTATACTATCATGAGAACAACTGATGTTGTAGTTGTAAGAACCTTGCAGACAATCATACTAAAGTGATCAGATGTCTTAGGTTTCATTGTCATCAGCTGCTGTGGTGACTAAGTGTTCAAAACTGTTGGTCCTCCTCTAGAACAAAATAACCTTTTTTCACACATGCTGTTTTAGGTCTTCTCTTTAAATACTGCTTGTGAAATGACTTATTATCAGATACTCCAGATGAAATTCCTTTCCTGACCACACATAGTATACTCTGAAAAATGCTATAAAGAGCAAATTCACTGAATCTATTTTTCTTCAGTTGACATAACCAAGCTGTTACACTTTCTCAGTGATGTGTGGTGGTTGCATCTGTAACAAGTCATAACCAAAGGAAAATTTGGCAGCTCAGTGGTTGCACAATTCATACTTAACCATTGGATAAGTTAAGTATTTTGGTCTTGAATTCCAGTGTGGCCTAAGGAATGTTAGTTGTCTTTTTTTCCAAAACTGTGGTATACATACAACCTAGTTAAGTCCCTTACACAGGGCTTAGTCATTATCCCCTGTATATTTGGAGAATGTTTTGTGTGTGGCAAATTAGTGTAAAGTCATCTTTGTTGGGTTTCTTCCAAGCTGTAATTCATTAAATTCTCTATCAGTGAGCTGTTCCACTTCTTCAGTTTGGGAAAAGTCTTTTTCAGACAGTCATCTATAATTTTGGCCATTCCTCTTCTTTACATTAGTACAATTTAATTAGTCATGAAACATCACAGAGGGGTACATCCACACTCAGAAGCTTCAAAGCCAGAAAGACTATGACAAGCTTTCCTTGAACTCTTTTCCACTCTCTATTACAGATCCCATGGCTTCCCATGCTAGGAACCTAGCAATGGCACCATTAACTCCTGAGAGGAAAAGTCCTCCAGTCAACCTGAGAAATTCCCCAAAAATACCCTTTGCTAAAAAATTCTAATTGCTTTCTGTAATCCAATACACAATTTGGCATGCCAGGAGACCATGTTGCAACATCTTTTGAGGATGAAAGAAGGAAACTCAATGAAAGAATTCTAAATGAGGTGTCAATGTATCACTCATGTGAATAAATAAAATTAAATATATCAAGAATGGGGGTCTTATGGTTAAAAATAGTATTAAAAATAAACATTAACACATGAAACATAAACTTAGATTTTTTAAATTTTGAATATAAAATTGGATGCATATAGTCAAATTAATCATTAAATGAAATTATATAATATCAAATGATGTAGTTGCATTAATCTGGGTTATATTACCAAAAACTAGGAAGCAATTATAAGAATGAGAAGTGGGTTAGGGAAAGAATAAAAATATGCAGTATTCTTTAAAACACTCCTTTCAGTCTTGACATTAGAAAGAAACTTTAGAGATCTTTAACTTAAAAGCATGCTTTAAAGTTTAAAGGTGTCACAAGAACAGTTTCAAATGCAATAAGAATTCTGGCTCAAGAGGACTCTGGGTAGTAATTCCCAAATCATCCTCTCAACTTCTCACTAAATAGCTTCTGAAAACAAAAATTAATAAAAATTCTCAATAACATTGAAAACAAAGGCTGAAAGACAGTCAGAATCTGGGAGGAATTAGTACTAGCTAAAAGACAGTTGGTAAAACTGTAGCTTCTGACACACTCTCACTTTACGCAACAAAATTTGTAAAAATTAATATATGGATGTTTCGTACCTTTGTCACCACACATTCACATCTCAAAATTCCAGAACTGATAGCAACTGGGACATTGAAGTATCTTGCCCTACCATTGAAAGATGCTTTCTAAACCAGAGTATACTTTGCCCAACTCCAGATACTGAAAACTCCTGGAAACAATCAGGCATGAAATGAAAGGAAATTTCTGAATGCAGCGCATCTTCTGAGGCAAGCAGTACCCATACATAAAGAACTTGGGTAAGAAAGAATGGAGATGCAGTGCATCACTATAATATAATTTGTCAGACACTGTTATAAGTTCAGATGAACAAGAAACTAATTAGTAGGTGAAAGAATAAAGAAAAAAGTGCAGCAAGAATAGAGCAGAGATATATTCCATAAAATCAACCTATATGGTAATTGGTGATGAATTAAATAGATATGGAGATTAAATATGCCTTAAAGCTATAGGTTTGAACAGTGATGAGAATACAGTGGGATAACTATGTAACCCAAATGGTTCCACCAAGTTACACAATTTTTTGGGAAGAGGGGAAGACTAAGAAGAAAGCAATATAGGATGTTAACAAGATGGTGGAATACGAAGTTCCAACCCATATCACCTTCAAGAGAAACACCAAATTTCTCAACCAATCACAGACTAGAATATCTTTGTTAGAGCCTGTATTAGTCTGTTTTCACACTGCTATAAAAATACTACCTGAGACTGGGTAATTTATAAACAAAACAGGTTTAATTGACTCACAGTTTCACATGGCTGAGGAGGCCTCAGGAAACTTACAATCATGGTGGAAGGTGAAGGGAAAGCAAGGCGCTTTCTCCACAAGGTGGCAGGAGAGAGAGAGAAAGCATAGGGAACACTACCACTTTTAAACCATTAGATCTTGTGAGAACTCTTTGCTATCATGAGAATAGCATGGCAGAAACCACCCCCATGATAAAATCATCACCCTCGACATGTGGGGATTACAATTGGATTATAATTTTTTTGGGGGGGACACAGAGCCAAACCGTATTATTCCACCCCTAACCCCTCAAAACTTTCATGTCCCTTTCACATTTCAAAGCCAATCATGCCTTCCCAACAGTCCCCCAAAGTCTTAACTCATTTCAGCAGTAACTCAAATGTTGAAGTCCAAAGTCTCATCTGAGACAAGCCAAGTCCCTTCCATCTATGAGCCTGTAAAATCAAAAACAAGTTTTTTACTTCCTAGATACAATGGGGGTAGAGGCACTAGGTAAATGTTCCCATTCCAAATTGGAGAAATTGGCCAAAACAAAGAGGCCAGCATCACTATGCAAGTTCAAAACCTGGCAGGGCACTCATTAAAATTTAAAGTTTTAAAATAATCTCCTTTGACTCCATGTCTCACATCCATGGCACACTGATGCAAGAATTGCACTCCTAAGGCCTTGGGCAGCTCCACGACTCTGTCTCTGCAGCCCCCACAGATGCTTTCCTGGGCTGACATTGAGTGTCTGTGTTTTTTCCAGGTGTACAGTGCTAGCTTTCAGTGTATCTACCTTTTTGTGGTCTGGAGGATGGTGGCCATCTCACAGCTCCACTAGGCAGTGCCCCACTGGGGACTCTGTGAGGGGCCACCAACCCCACTTTCCCCTCTGCATTGTCCTAGTAGAGGTTCTCCATGAGGGCTTCACTCCTGCAACAGACTTCTGCCTGGACATATAAGTGTTTCTATATATCCTGTAAAATCTAGGCAGAGATTTCCAAAGCTCAACTCTTGTCTTCTGCACACTGCAGATCCAACTTCACATAGAAGCCAACAAGACTTTGGGTTTGTACCCTCTGAAGCCATGGCTCCAGAGGTACCTTGGTCCCTTTTGGCCAGTACTGGAGTTGGAGCAGCTGGGATGCAGGGTACCAGGTCCACAGGCTGAACAGAGCAGTGGGGTCCTGGGCCCAGCCCCCAAATCATTTTACCCTCCTAGGCCTCTAGACCTGTGATGGGAGGGGCTGCCACAAAGATCTCTGGCATGCCCCGGAGACATTTTTCTCATGATCTTGGCTACTAACATTTTACTCCTTGTTACTTATGTAAATTTCTGCAGAAGGCTTCAGTTTCTCCCAAGAAAATGGGCTTTTCTTTTTCTACGTCATGGTCATGCTGCAGATTTTCTAAACTTTTATGTTCTACTTTCCTTTAAAATAAAAGTTCCAGTTTCAGGTATTCTCTTTGTGAATGCATATGACCAAATACCTTCAGAATCAGCCAGGTCACTTCTTGAAGGCTTTGCTCTTTAGAAATTTCTTCCACCATATACCCTAAATCATCTCTCTCAAGTTCAAATTTCCCCCAGATCTCTAGGACAGGAGCAAAATGCCCCCAGTCTCTTTGCTAAAGCATACTAAGAGTAACATTTGGTCCAGTCCCAATAAGTTTGACCTGAGACCACCTCAAACTTGACTTCATTGTCCATCCATGTCACTATCAGGGTTTTGATCAAAACCATTCAACAATTCTTTAGGAAGTTCCAATCTTTCCCTCATCTTCCTGTCTTTTTCTGAGCCCTCAAGATTGTTCCAACCTCTGCCTATTACCCAGTTTCAAAGTTGCTTCCACATTTTCAGGTTATCTTTATAGCAGTGCCCCACTCCCAGTGCTAAGTCTCTGTATTAGTCTGTTTTCACAAGCCTATAAAAATACTGCCAGAGACTGGGTAATTTATAAACAAAAGAGGTTTAATTAACTCACAGTTCTGCATGACTGGGGAGGCCTCAGGAAATGTACCATCATAGTGGAAGGCAAAGGGGAAGTAGGCCCCTTTTTCACAAGGCAGAAGGAGAGAGAGAGAGAGAGCGCGCACACAGGGGAAACTGCCACCTTTAAACCATCAGATCTCATGAGAACTCTCTATCATGAGAACAGAATGGGGGAAACCACCCCTGTAATTCAATCACCTCCCACCAGGTCCCTCCCTCAACTTGTGGGGATTACAATTCGAGATGAAATTTGGGTGGAGACACAGAGTCAAACTATATCAGAGTCCCAGAGTTTAGCTGAGAGGTTCCAGTATCCTAGTAAAACAAACAAAAAATATATGAGAGCAGACATGTTGAAATAGGTGAGAAGAACAGTTTCGCTCTACCCATGTCACTCATCCCCCAAGGAAGCCTAGCTTGATTCTAAGAGAGATCACTTTGGTTCATAATTGCTACCACAGGGGAAAATGAAAATTAATTGAGCACTTGGCTCCTTAAACTCATGGGACACTGCCCAAAAGGCCCCTTAGGCCTCATCCCACCCATAACACTGAGGGCATTGGCAGCACAGCTGAATAGTCTGGGACCACTGAAAGCAAGGAGAAGGGACAGGAGTACACAGCAACCTGCACAATGCTCAACAGCTGGCCATGAATCCTGCTAAGCAGCTCACAGACTTCACCATGTGGCATTCCTCTGTAGACAGCACCTCATGTGTTTCCACACACAACACACATGAGTTCCAGCAAACAGCTCTTGGATCTCAACAGTAGGTACAGATCTTAGTAGCTGGCATGATTCTGCTGATTTGAAAGAAGGCACACATACTTTAACATTTCAGGGTATTGCTTTAGGGAAGCTAAACAGGATGCTCTTAGCACCAGGCCTGGCTTTGTAAGACTGGAAGAAGGCGCACAATCCTAAAACTTTCCTTCTGAGAAGGAACAAAAGGAGTGAAGCAGGAAAATCCATGGAAAATGCTGTGTGTCTACCAGAATCTCTAGCTAGACTCATTGATGAAAGACTTTTTCTCCCAAAGCCAGTCAATAAAGACTGGAGGAGGAGAATACTTTTTCAAATGCAAAGATGGCAATGCAGAGCTTCAAGAAACAAGAACATTCAAGGAAATATGACAGCACCAAAGGGACAAAATAAAGTTCCAGTGGCCAGTGGTTGACCTTAAAAAATTGGAGATCAAAAATTGTCTGCCAAAGAATACAAAGTAGTCGCCTTAAAGAAGCTCAGTGAGCTAAATGATCTCAGGGAATATCATGAACACTACGTAAATAAACTATAAAATCTAGAAGAAACAAACAAACAAAAAAATCCTGAAGAAATACACCCTCCCAAAACAGGACCAGGAAGAAATTGAATCTCTGAACAGATCAATAACAAGCTCTGAAATTGAGACACTACCCACCAAGAAAAGCCCAGGACCACATAGATTCACAGGTGAATTCTACCACATTTACAAAGAAGAGCTGGTGCCATTCCCATGGAAACTAGATCAAAAAATTGAGAAAGAAGGACTCCTACAAAACTCATTCTATCAGGTCAGAATTATCTGAATACCAAAACCTGGCAGAGACACAACAAAAAAAGAAACGTTCAGGCCAATACCCTTAATGAACATTGATGCAAAAATCCTCAACCAAATACTGGCAAGGAGAATCAAGCTACACACCAAGAAGCTTATCAAGCCTTATCAAGTAGGCTTTATCCCTGAGATGCAAGGTGTGTGGAAACACATGAGGTGCTGTCTACAGAGGAATGCCACATGGTGAAGTCTGTGAGCTGCTTAGCAGGATTCATGGCCAGCTGTTGAGCATTGTGCAGGTTGCTGTGTACTCCTGTCCCTTCTCCTTGCTTTCAGTGGTCCCAGACTATTCAGCTGTGCTGCCAATGCCCTCAGTGTTATGGGTGGGATGAGGCCTAAGGGGCCTTTTGGGCAGTGTCCCATGAGTTTAAGGAGCCAAGTGCTCAATTAATTTTCATTTTCCCCTGCGGAAGCAATTATGAACCAAAGTGATCTCTCTTAGAATCAAGCTAGGCTTCCTTGGGGGCTAAGGCAGTAGAATCACTTGAACCCGGGAAGCAGAGGTTGCAGTGAGCTGAGATTGTGCCATTGCACTCCAGTCTGGGTGACACAGTGAGATTCTGTCTCAAAAAAAAAAAAAAAAAAGTAAACTGGGACCAATAGCATAAAATGTGGTCGACATGGATTCTTGGTGTTCACTTCCAAGATGGCCAAATAGGAACAGCTCCGGTCTGCAGCTCCCAGCAAGATTGATGCAGAAGATGGGTGATTTCAGCATTTCCAACTGAGGCACCTGGTTCATCTCACTGGGACTGGTTGGACAGTGGGTGCAGCCCACAGAGGCTGAGCCAAAGCAGGGTGGGTCATCACCTC
Organism: Macaca mulatta; assembly: GCF_049350105.2. Classification (NCBI taxonomy): domain Eukaryota; kingdom Metazoa; phylum Chordata; class Mammalia; order Primates; family Cercopithecidae; genus Macaca; species Macaca mulatta. The sequence goes on from NC_133409.1 coordinate 105,353,691, forward strand.
ACCCAGAAAGCACAAGGGGTCGGGGAATTTCCCTTTCCTAATGAAGGGAAGCTGTGACAGACTGTACTTGGAAAACTGGTGCACTACTGCCCAAATACTGCGCTTTTCAATGGTCTTAGCAACCGGCAAACCAGGAGATTCCCTCCCATGCCTGGCTCATGGGTCACATGCCCATGGAGACTTGCTCACTGCTAGCCAGCAGTCTGAGATCAACCTGTGAGGCTGCAGCCTGATGAGGGGAGGGACGTTCACCATTGCTGAGACTTGAGTAGGTAAATAAAGCAGTCAGGAAGCTTGAACTGGGCAGAGCCAACATAGCACATGTGTACCTATGTAACAAACCTGCACGTTGTGCACATGTACCCTAAAACTTAAAGTATAATAAAAAGAAATGTGGTGGACATAGAGAGCAAGGAAGTGTAGGGTTTTATGTTTTATATGCTATCAGTATTAAATTGCTATCAACCTAAAATAAGCTGCTGTAACTATAGACATTTTATGTAAACCTCTTAATAATTACAAAGAAAAAAGGTTTAGTAGACACACAAAAAATAAAGAGAAAGTAATCAAAGCATACCACTGCACTGCAAAAAATTATTAAATCAACAAGACAGCAAGAAAAGTAGAAATAAAACAAAGGAACTACAAAATAGAAAAGAACAAAGTGGCAATAGTAAGCCCTCACCTATGAATAATTACTTTAAATGTAAGTGTATTAAATTGTCCAATCAAAAGGCATAATGACTGAATGAATAGAAACAAGATCCAATATATATAATCCATAACAGATTCATTTTAGATTTAAGGACATGCATAGACTGAAAGTGAAAAGATGAATAAAGATAGTAAATCAAATAGAAACCATAAGAGAGCAGGGTTGACTATACTTACGTAAGACAAAACAGACTTTAAGTGAAAACCGTCACAAGGAACAAAGAAAGTCATTATATAATGATAAAGAAGCCAATTTATTAAGAAGGCATAACAATTGTAATTAAATAGGCAGCCAACATTTGAGCACCTAAATATATAAAGTAAATATTAACCGAACTGAAGGGAGAGATAGAGAGCAATACAATAATAGTAGGGGACTTAAATACCCCACATTCAACAATAGGTAGATCATCCAGACAGAAAATCATTAAGAAAGCAGTAAACATGAGCAACACTATAGAGGAAATGGACCCAAAGAACATACACAGAACATTCTATCCAACAGAAGAATACACATTCTTCTGAAGAACACATGGAACATTCTCTGGAATAGATCATATGGCAGGCCACAAAATTAGTCCTAACAAATTGAAGGTCAAATTATACCAAGTATCTTTTCTGAGCACAGTGTTATGAAATGAAATCAATAACAGGAGACAAACTGGAACATTTCACAAATATGTAGAAATCAAGCAACATTCTCCTATAGAACCAATTAGTGAAAGAAAAAATCAAAAAATATCTTGAGACAAATAAAAATGGCAACACACATACCAAAACTTGTGGAATACAGCAAAAGCAGTTCTAAGAACTTTATAGCAATAACCACATACGTTAAGAAAAAAGAATGATCACAAATAAACAACCTAACATTATACCTTATGGAGGTAGATAAAGAAGAGCAAACTAAGCTCATAGTTAGGAAAACGAAGAAAATAACAAAGTTAAAAGCAGAAAGAAATGAGATAGAGCCTAGAAAAACAGAAATGATCAATGAAACTAATGCTTTGCTTTTTGAAAAGGTGAGCAAAATAGACAAATTCTTAACCAAACGAAGAAAAAAAAAGAGAAGACTCAAATAAATAAAATTATAAATAAGAGAGGAGGTGTTACAACCGATACCGTAGAAACACAAATGAATATAAGAGATTATAATTATACACCAAAAAGCTGGATAATCTAGAAGAGATGGACACATTCTTAGAAACATCCAAGTTCCTAAAACTGAACTATGAAGAAACAGAAAACTTGAACGGACCAATAACAGGTAAGGAGACTAAATCAGTAATTTTAAAAAATTCACTTCAAAAAGAAAGACTAGGATCTGTTGGCTTCACAGTTGAGTTCTACCAACATTTAAAGACTTAGTGTCAATGCTATTCAAACTCTTAAAAAAAACTAGAAGTGAGAAGACTTTCAAACTGATAATACAAGGCCAGCATTGCCCTGACACCAAACCTAGACAAGCACATTACGAGAAAAGAAAACTACAAGCCAATATCCCTGATGAGCATAGATGCAAAAATTCTCAACTAACCACTAACAAACCAAATTCAATAGCACATTAAAAGGATCATACACCATGATCAGGTAGCATTTATCTCCCAGATACAAAGATTATTCAACATACACAAATTAATAAATCTCATAGACTTCAACAACAGAATGAAGGATAAGAAACATATGATTGTCTTAATACATGCAGAAAAGGCATGCAACAAAATTCAACATCTTTCATGACAAAAACTCTCAACCAATTAGAAACAGAAAGAATGTGCCTCAATATAATAAAGTTTATGCATGGGAAATCCACAGCTAACATTATACCCAATGGTGAAAAGTTGAAAGCTTTTCCTCTAACGTCAAGAATAAGATAACGGGCCGGGCGCGGTGGCTCAAGCCTGTAATCCCAGCACTTTGGGAGGCCGAGGCGGGTGGATCACGAGGTCAGGAGATCGAGACCATCCTGGCTAACATGGTGAAACCCCGTCTCTACTAAAAATACAAAAAATTAGCCGGGCGTGGTGGCGGGCGCCTGTAGTCCCAGCTACTCGGAGGCTGAGGCGGGAGAATGGCGTGAACCCGGGAGGTAGAGCTTGCAGTGAGCCGAGATCGCGCCACTGCACTCCAGCCTGGGCGACAGAGCGAGACTCCATCTCAAAAAAAAAAAAAAGAATAAGATAACGATGCCCAATCTCACCACTTCTATTCAGCATGGGACTGGGAGTTTTAGTCAGAGCAAGTAGCCCAAAAAAGGAAACAAAAGCCACCAACATTAGAATAGAAGAAGTAAAATTTCCTTTGTTTGTGGATGACATGATCTTATATGAAGAAAACCCTAAAGACTCTACCAAAAAACTATTCAAAATGAATGAATTTAGTAAACTTGTAGAATACAAAATCAACATAAAAAAATCAGTTATGATTCTATATGCTAATGAACTATCTGAAAAACAAATTAAGAAAATAATTTTTTTACAATGGCATAAAAAATAAATTACTTAGGTATAAATTTAACCAAAGAAGTACAAGATCTGTATACTGAAAAACTATAAAACACTGATGAAAGAAATTAAACAAAAGTACATGGAAAGACATCCCAAGTTCATAGATTGAAAGAATTGATATTGTTAAAATGGCCACACAAAGTGATCTAGAGAGTCAATGCAATTCTTATCAAAATTCCAATGGCATTTTTCACAGAAATAGCAAAAATAATGTTAAGCTTCATATGGAATCACGAAAGATACTGAATGACAAAAGCAATGTTATCAAGAAAAATCGAAGCTATAGGCACCTCACTTTCTGATTCCAAATTATGTTACAAAGTTATAATAATGAAAACAGTATGATACTGTTATAAAAACATAGACATAGATGAATGAAACAGAGTAGAGAGCCCAGACATAAACCTGCACATATCTGATCAACTAATCTTCGACAAGGGCACTAAGAATATGCAATAGAGCAAGGATAATCTCTTCAGTAAATAGTGCTGAGAAACCTGGTTATGTGCATGCAAAAAAATAAAACTGAATTCTTATTTTACACCATACACAAAAGCCAACTCAAAATGGATAAAAGACTTAACTGTAAGACACAAAATCATAAACTTCCAGAAGAAGACATAGACAAAACACTCCTTGACATTCCTAGCAATGATTTTCTGGATACAACACCAAAAGTACAGGCAACACAAGCAAAAAATAAAAAATGTGATTACATCCATCTAAATAGCTTCTTCACAGCAAAGGAAACAATCAACAAAGTGAAGAGACAACCTACAGAATGGGATAAAATGTTTGCAAACCACACATCTGATGATGAGTTAATATTTTAAAAAAATATGGAAGCCATACAACTCAATAGCAAACATACCAAATAACCTGATTTTAAAATGAACAAAGAATCTGAATAGAAACTTCTCTAAAGAAGACATACAAAAGATCAGTATCACTAGTTGCTCGACATCACTAATCATCAGAAAAATGCAATCAAAATCACAATAAGATACCACCTCACACCAATTAGATTGTTTATTATGAAAAGACAAAAGATAACAAGCATTGATGAGGATGTGGAAAAAAGGGAACCCTTGTACACTGTTGGTAGCAATGTAAATTGGTATAGGCATCATGCAAAAAAGTATGGAATTCCTTTAAAAATTAAAAGTAGAACTACTCTATGATCCAGTAATCTTACTTTCAGGTACTTATCCAAAAATAAAAATAAAATTACTATCTTGAAGAGAAATCTACTCCCCCATGCTTATTGCAGCATTATTCACAATAATCAAGATATGGAAACAACTTAAATATCGATCAGTGGATGAATAAAGACACTATAGAATACACAATATACAATATAGTAGACACAATATACAATATAATATTATTTAGCCTTTAAAAGAAAAAGGAAATCCTGACTTTTGTGACATTTGTAAAACTATGAATAGATCTAGAGAACATTATATTAAGTGAAATAAGCCAGACACAGACAAACAATTACTGTATAATATCATTTATATGTGAAATCTAAAATAGTCAAACTCACAGAAGTAGAGGGTAAAATGATGGTTGCCACAGATTTGGGGAAGGGGGCAATTGGGAGATGATGGTTAAAGGGTACAAAGTTTTAGTTATGTAAGATAAATTCTGTAGCTCTACTATAAAGCTTAATGCCTATAGCTAAGAATACCATATTGTATACTTAATGTATTAGTCCATTTTCACATTGCTGTAAAGAACTACCTGAGACTGAGTAATTTATACACATAAAAAGGAGGTTTAATTAGATCACATCCCACCAGGACCCTTCTCCAACATTGAGGATTACAATTTGACATGAGATTTTGGTGAGGACACAGAGCCAAACCATATAACTTAACATTTGCTAAGAGGGTATATCTTTTGTTAAATGTTCTAAACACAAAGAAAAAAATAATTTTAAAAGGGATCAGGGAGATCTATGGAAGGTGATTAGTATGTACCTGGCTTTGAATGGTGGTGAAAGTTTCACAGATGTGGACTCATTGAGAGGCATATATTAAGTATGAACTGCTATTTATATGTTAATCATACCCCAATAAAGTTAATCTATTTATTTTTAATTTTTAAAAAACTTTTAATTTCAGTGGTACATGTGCAGGTTTTCTATATAGGTAAACTCATGTCATAGGGGTTTGTTGTACAGGGTATTTTGTCATCCAGGCACTAAATCTAGTATTCAATGACTATTTTTTCTTATTCTCTCCCTCTTTCCACCTTTTACCTTTCAGTAGGCCCCACTGTCTTTTGTTCTCTTCTTGTGTCTATATGTTCTCCTAATTTAACTCCATTTATAAATGAGAATGTATGGTATGTGAATTTGTCTTCCTGCATTAGTTTGCTAAGGATAATGACCTCCAGCTCCATCCACGTTGCTGCCAGGAACATGATCTCATTCTTTTTTATGGCTTCGTAGTATTCTGTGGTGTATATGTACTACAGTTTCTTTATCCAGCCTATCATTTATGGGCACTTAGGTTGATTCTATATGTTTGCCATTGTGAATAGTGCTGCAATCAACATACGTGTGCATGTGTCTTTATGGTAGAACAATTTATATTCCTTGGGGATATGTACCCAGTAATAGGATTGCTGGGTTGAATGGTAGCATTGTTTTTAGCTCTTTGAGGAATTGCCAAACTGCTTTCCACAATGGTTGAACTAGTTTAAACTCCCACTAACAGTATATGTGTTTCCTTTTCTGTGCAACCTCACCAGCATCTAGTATTTTTCGACTTTTTACTAATAGCCGTTCTGACTAGAGTGAGATGGATCCTCATTGTGTTTTGATTTGCATTTTTCTAATGATCAGTGACGTTGAGCATTTTTTATATGATTTTTTGGTGGCAGGTATGTCTTAGGTAAAAAAGTTCTGTTCATATCCGTTGCCCACTTTGTAATGGGGTTGTTGGGGTTTTTTGTAAATTTAAGTTTTTCACAGATGCTGGATATTAGACCTTTGTCAGATGCATAGTATGCAAAAATTTTCCCCCATTCTTTAGGTTGTCTGTTTACTCTTCTTTTGCTGTGCATAAGCTCTTCAGTTTGATTAGATACCATTTGTGAATTTTGGCTTCTGTCGCAATTGCTTTTCACATCTTCATAATGAAATATTTGCCCGTTCCTATGTTCAGAATCTTATTGCTTACATTGTCTTCCAGGGTTTTTATTGTTTTAGGTTTTATTTTTAAGTCTTTAATCTATCTTTTGTTTATGTTTATTTATAGTATAAGGAAGGGATGCCGTTTCAATCTTCTGCATGTGGCTAGCCAGTTATCCCAGCACTATTTATTGAATAAGGAATCCTTTCCCATTGCTTGTTTTTGCCAGGTTTGCCAAAGATCAAATGGTTGTAGGTATATGGCCTTATTTATAGGCTCTCTATTCTATTCCATTGGTCAATATGTCTGGTTTTGTACAAATACCATGTTGATTTGGTTACTGTAGTCCTGTATAAAAGTTGCATGACACCTCCAGCTTTGTTCTTTTTGCTAGGATTGCCTTCGCTATTGAGGCTAATTTTTGGTGCCATATGAATGTTAAAATACTTTTTTCTGGTTTTGTGAAGGCTGTCATTGGTAATTTTATAGGAATAGCATTAAATATGTAAATTGTTTTGGGCAGTATTGCCATTGTAATGATATTGATTCTTCCTATTCATGAACATGGAATGTTTTATCCTTTGTTGTGTCTTCTCTGATTTCTTTGGCAATGTTTTGTAGTTTTCCTTGTAGAGATCTTTCACCACCGTCAGTAGTTGTGCTCTTAGGTATTTTATTTTTTGTGGCAATTGTGAATAGGATTGCATTTCTGATTTGGCTCTCAGTTTGATTCCTGTGTTTGTTTAAAAATGCTGGTTATTTTTGCACATTGCTTTTGTATCCTGAAACTGCTGAAGTTGTTTATCAGCTAAAGGTGCTTTTGGGCCAAGACTGTGGGGTTTTCTAGATACAGAATTATGTTGTTTGCAAACAGGGATAGTTTGACTTCCTCTCTTTCCATTTGGATGCTCTTTATTTCTTTATCTTGCTTGATTGCTCTGGTCAGGACTTCTAATACTATGTTAATAATAGTAGTGAAAGAAAGCATCATCTTATTTTGCCAGTTTTCAAGGGAATGCTTCTAGCTTTTGTCCATTGAGTATGATGTTAGCTGTGGGTTTTCATAGATGGCCCTTATTATTTTTGGGTATGTTCCTTCAATATCTAGTTTATTTAGAGTTTTTAACAGGAAGAGGTGTTGAAGTTTATCAAAAGCCTTTTCTGCACCTATTGAAATAATCATGTGGTTTTGCTTCTAGTTCTGCTTATGTGACGAATTACATTTATTGATTTGTGGATGTTGAACCAACCATGCATCCCAGGGATAAAGCCTACTTGACCGTGGTGGATAAGCTTTTGGATGTGCTGCTGCATTCGTTTTGGAAGTATTTTGCTGAAGATTTTTGCATCGATGTTCATCAAGTATACTTGCCTGAAGTTTTTTGTTGTTATTGTTCTTGTATCTCTGCCAGGTTTTAGTATCAAGATAATTCTGACCTCATAGAATGAGTTCAGTAGGAGTCATCCCTCCCCTATTTTTTTTTCAAAAGTTTTAGTAGGAATAGTACCAGCTCTTTGTTGTACATCTGATAGAATTTGACTGTGAATCTCTCTTGTCCTGAGCCGTCTTTTGTTTGTAGGCTATTTATTGCTGATTCAGTTTTGGAGCTCACTATTGGTCTGTTCATGGAATTCATTTCTTCCAGGTTCAGTCTTGGGAGCTTGTGTATGTCCAGCAATTTATCCATATCTTCTTGTTTTCTAGTTTGTCTGCACAGAGGTGCTCATAGTATTCTCTGATGGTTATTTGTATTTCTGTGCGGTCAATGGTAACATTCACTTTGTCGTTTCTAATTGTATTTACTTGAATCTTCTCTCTTTTCTTATTAGTCTAGCTAGCAGTCTCTCTTATTTTTTTTAATAAAACAATCTAGGATTCATTGTACTTTTGAATGATTTTTTATTTCTCAATCTCCTTCAGGTTAGCTCTGATTTTGGATATTTCCTGTCTTCTGTTATCTTTGGGGTTTGTTTGCTCTGGCTTCCCTAATTATTTTAGTTGTGATATTAGGTTGTTAATTTGAGATGTTTCTAACTTTCTGATGCAGGCATTTAGTGCTATAAAGTTTTCTCTTAACACTCTCTTAACTGTGTCCCAGAGCTTCTGATATGATGATTCTTTGTTCTCAGTAGTCTCAAATAACTTCTTGATTTCTGCATTAATTTTAATATTTACCCAAAAGTAATACAGAAGCAGCTTGTTTAATTTCCATGTACTTGCATGTTTTTCAGTAAGGTTTTGTTTGTTTGTTTTTGAGACACAGTCTCGCTCTGTTGCCAGATTGGAGTGCAGTGGTGTGATCTCAGCTCACTGCAACCCCTGCCTCCTGGGTTCAAGGATTCTCCTGCCTCAGCCTCCCAAAAAGCTGGGACTACAGGCACATGCCACCATGCCTGGCTAATTTTTATATTTTTAGTAGAGATGGGGTTTCACCATGTTGGACAAGTTGGTCTCGAACTCCTGACCTAAGTGATCTGCCTGTCTTGACCTCCCAAAGTGCTGGTATTCCAGGTGTGAGCCTCCATGCTCAGCCTTGAGGAAGCTTTTTAGTCTTGAAGTTAATTTTTTTTAAAGCCAAAAATAACAGCAAATAGCTTATGAAAAAGTATTACAGAAATGAATAGTCACATTTATGACTTTATGGTGGATTGAAAACATATTACCTCTGCTTTCTCTTGACATCTCTGTTAAATAATTTGAAGGATTTGAAAAACACACACACATATACACACACAATTGACTTTAACTTAAATTCAAGGATTCAAAGGAAACAAGAGTAGAGATATGAGTAGACAAAAGATATCAACAACATTTCCAAAGCTGAAAACAGAGCTAGTGGGTATATAAGTTATTGTCACAAGAGAAACTATAAAAGCCTCCAAATATCCTTAAAAAGTTAAAATGAAGAGCAGAAATGCTGCTAAGTGTTTATAAAGGAAGCAGATAGACTAGTATATCTCCTACTGAACTCTGAAGGCAGGAAAATACCCACCGCTATCTGACAGAAAACGCAGGTAAATTATAATATGTTAATTAGCTAATTCAAAGAAATTCTAGAATCAGGACTTCTGGGCACAGGTAAGTGAGGGGTACAGTTCTGAAGCGTAAGAATTGTAAAGATTAAACTAGAAGATACAACATACACAACTGTGAGACTCAGGCCCCCTTTTCTTCTAACTTGACTCTGAAATATGAGCAATCATAGGTAGTGTATTAGTCTTTTGTCACAATGATATGAAGAAATACCCAAGACTATGTGATTTAAAATGAAAAGAGGTTTAATTGATTTACAGTTCTGCATAGCATAGTTCTCACAATGCTATGAAGAAATACCCAAGACTGGGTGATTTAAAATGAAAAGAGGTTTAATTGATTTACAGTTCTGCATAGCATAGTTCTCACAATGCTATGAAGAAATACCCAAGACTGGGTGATTTAAAATGAAAAGAGGTTCAATTGATTCACAGTTCCACATGGCTGGGAAGGCCTCAGGAAACTTACAATCATGGCAAAAGGGGAAGCAAACACATCCTTCTTCACAAGGCAGCAGGAGAGAGAAATGCCAAGCAAAGAGGGAAAAGCCCTCTATAAAACAATCAGATCTCTTGGGAATTCACTCACTATCACAAAAACAGCTGCATGGGCATAACTGCCCCCGTGATTCAATTATCCTCCACTGGGTCCCTCACAAATGTGGGAATTATGGAAACTAAAATTCAAGATTAGATTTGGGTGGGGTCATAGCCAAACATATTATTCCACCCCAACCCCACCCAAATCTCATGTCCTCACATTTCAAAACACAATCATGCCTTCGCAACAGTCCCCCAAAGTCTTAACTCATTCTAGCTTTATCCCAAAAGTTCAAGTTCAAAGTCTCATCTGGGACAAGCCAAGAAGTCCCTTCTGCCTATGAGTCTGTAAAATCAAAAACAAGTTAGTTACTTTCTAGATATAATGAGGATACAGGTATTGAGTAAATACACCCATTTTAAATGGGAGAAAGTGGCCAGCCCTGTGGCTTTGCAGGGAACAGCACCCCTCCTGGATGCTTTCTTGGACTAGCATTGAGTGTCTGCAGCTTTTGCAGGCACAAAGTGCAAGCTATCAGTGGATCTACCATTCTAGGGTGGACGGTGGCCCTCTTCTCACAGCTCCACTAGGCAATACCCCAGTGGGGACTCTGTGTGGGAGCTCCAACCACACATTTCCCTTCTGCACTGCCCTGGCAGAGGTTCTCCATGAGGGATCTACCTCTGCTGCAAACTTCTGTCTGGACATCCAGGCATTTCCATACATCTTCTGAAATCTGGGTGGAGGTTCTCAAACCTCAGTTCTTGACTTATTTGCACCCACAGGCCCTACACCTAGTGTAAGCCACCAAGGCTTGAGATTTGTACTCTCTGAAGCAATGGCCTGAGCTGTTTGCTGGCCCCTTTGAGCCAGGGCCAGAGTTGAAGTAGTTGGAATTCAGGGCACCATGTTCTAAGGCTGCACAGAGCAGGTGGGTCCTGAGCCTAACCCACGAAACCATTTTTCCCTCCTGGGCCTCTAGGCATGTGATGAGAGGAGCTGCAATGAGGTTCTCTGATATGCCCAGGAGATATTTACCCCATTGTTTTGGTAATTAACATTCAGCTCTTTGTTACTTATGCAAATTTCTGCAGAAGAGCATGAATTTCTCCCCAGAAAATGGGGTTTTCTTTTCTATCACATCTTCAGGCTACAAATTTTCCAAACTTTTATGCTCTGCTTTCTCTTGAATGCTTTGCCACTTAGAAATTTATTCCACCAGATACCCTAAATCATCTTTCTCAAATTCAAAGTTCCACACATGTCTCAGGTAGAGGCAAAATGCCAGTCTCTTTGTATAGTAAGAGTCACCTTTACTGCAGTTCCCAACAAGTTCCCTTCTCCATCTGAGATCACCTCAACCTGGACTTCATTGTCCATATTACTATCAGCATTTCCGTCAAAGCTATTCAAGAAGTCTCTAGCAAATTCCAAACTTTCACACATCTTCCTATCTTCTGAGCCCTCCATGTCTTTAGGAAGTTCCAAACTTTCCCACATTTTCTTGTCTTCTTCTGAGCCCTCCAAGCTGTTCCAAGCTCTGTTATCCAGTTCCAAACTCACTTCCACATTTTTGGGTATCTTTACAGCAACACCCCACCCCTGGTGCCAATTTACTGTATTAGGCCATTCTCATCCTGCTATGAAGAAATATCTAAGACTGGGTAATTTATAATGAAAAGTAGTTTAATTGATTCACAGTTCCACATGGCTGGGAAGGCCTCAGGAAACTTACAATCATGGCAGAAGTGGAAACAAACATGTCCTTCTTCACAAGGCAGCAGGAAAGATATGCCAAGCAAACAGGGAAAAGCCCCTTATAAAACCATCAGATCTCCTGAGAACTCACTCACTATCACAAGAATAGCAGCATAGGGGTAACCGACCCCATGACTCAATTACCTCCCACTGGTCCTTCTCATGACACATGGGGATTATGGGAACTACAATTCAAGATGAGAGTTTGGGTGGGAATACAGCCAAACCATATCAGACAGGGATTAGAGTACCCCCTCACTGAGTAAATACACTTGCCCAAAAGGCAGACCTGTAGGTGCTGACAGCTGGAAATCCTCCTAGTAAAAATGGCCTAGTTTCTGCCCAATTAAACTTTAGTGAATGTTGTTACTTGATAAGCCTCTCCCACACCACACACAGAGTTCCCAATCAGCCTTAAGTGGCCTAGGATCATGAGAGATTGATGAGAATCCTAAATATAAAAGAGACCAAAGCATACAAAGAGAAACAATGGAGCACAGGGGATGCAGAGACAGCACAGGGAGCAAAAGTAAACTTGAAACAAAAAAATAACAATAACTCAGATTGTCAAAAATGGTGAGATAAATATTGCATCCAAAAGAATAAGAATAGACCTCTACTTTAATAGATACATTCAGAATATAAAGAAGGTTTTGGACATTAAGGATTTCATAAAATAAATTTAAAACTCAGTCAAAATGATGAAAGAGAAACTTGAGAAAATCTGCAAGAAAATAGAACAAATAAAACAACGAGATTGAAACAGTAGAGAAAACATAAGAAAATTAGAAATAAAAATAAGGATGATAATGAACACTTTCCAAGTTACTTGTTAGTGATATGCAAGAATCTTAGAGATAAATATTCTAAAAAGCTTCCCAAGTTGGAGGAACAGAATCAGTTTACAGACAAAGAAAATGAATAGAGGATTTCTCAAAAATAACACTGGATTCTTTACGTAAATGGAGTGAGGATGTCAAATTATAAAAGAAAAATATTGTAAGCTATAATTCTATGTCCTTCAAAGAACAAACATGTGTGAAGGTAGAATTTTTAAAAAGATGTTTTAGACACTCAAGTTTTCAAAATTTTACTTCACTTACACCTTTTCTCAGGAAGTGCCTGGAAAATAAGCTCTACTAAAACAAATAAACCAAGAAAGGGAATACATGAGGTCCAGGAAAGAAAAGGCTCAACATAGGAAATAAATGAAATCTCAGGATGTTGACAAAAGGAAGTCAAGCATATTAGTGAATCAAAATGCAAGACAATAGCTGTGCTGCAGGTCCAATAAGCAATCAGTCCTGATCAGAGTATGTGGTTGAAGGGTTGCTGATGGGATGCTGTCATAGCCCATTTGGGCTGCTATAATAAAATAAGTTAGACTGGATAATTTATAAACAACTGTAAGAAATTTATTGCTCATAGTTCTGGAGGCCAAGCAGTCTGAGATCAAAGCTCCAGCAGACTGAGTGTGAAATATCTCTCTCTGCTTCATAGATGGTACCTTCTTGCTGTATGCTCGCATGTGGAAAGGGCACACATGCTCTCTCAGACCTCTTTTACAAGGGTGCTAATCATTCCCACGGCTCTACCCTCCCGACCTAGTCATCTCCTAAAGGCCCCACTTCCTAACACTGTAATAACACACTGAGGATTATATTTAAACATATGAATTTTGGAGGGACACATTCATATCATAGCAGAGGTCGCCAAAGAAAAGTGAAATTAATACATTGAGAATTAATCTTCTGTGGGAGAATTTGGGTATGAATTAGTGATAGATATATCAAAGTAAATCAAATGATAAATAGGCAATTCATGACTACAGAGAAAGCAAAAGAGTTCTGTTTCTGAAAGACTACATAGCTCATGAGGGAACTCTACCTAGTTATAATAATGTAAATATTAAATACTGATTGATTGAAAAAACTTTCAGGATACTGGGGGAGACATGTATTAGAGAGACAGTATTACAAAGAAAATCTTCATATTCCAAAGCATAATAAATCAAAATTATAAAATCAAGAGATTGCATGTTATTTAAACCATTGTAAATATGTTATTTAGACTAAGAAGGTAATTACGAAAAAAAAAAAAAAAGTTACAAAGGTTTGCCTTTGAAGAGTGGGAATTAGAATGACCCAGGTTCAGTTAAGATGAGACAGAGGACTGCTATTCGTTGCTATAGGCTGTCACTTTAACTAGACTATTAAGTGTAATTTAATTTAAAAATGTAATTATGTAAGAAAATACGTGATAGAAAAAGTATATCTCTGAAAATGATTTGCTATAGAATCAAAAAAGTACAACCAAAAACAATTTATAAAAGGCAACATGAAATTAAAATGGACAAACAGCTAACAACATAATATAAAAATAAACATTAAGAACAATAAGGAGCATACAAACTGTTGCAGAAAATAGAAACAATATTATTGAGGACAAATTTAAACTGTAATAAATAAGGAAATGGACAATGAGATGAAAATAATAAAAGAAAAAATCACAACAATTGAGGTCAGAGAAGAGGACCATATATATATGCAGTGTTAATAAAGTTAAAAATAAATAAAACAAAAATAATCACAGCCCTAATAGAACAAAATATTCTGAGCTGAAGAAAACAATCTCTGTTTGTTATTTAAAAATGCTCGCCCAGGCACGGTGACTCACTCCTGCAATCCTAGCACTTTGGGAGGCCGAGGCAGGTGGATCACGTGAAGTCAGAAGTTAGAGACCAGTCTGGAGAACATGGTGAAACCCTGCCTCTACCAACAATTACAAAAATTAGCTGGATGTGGTGGCGTACACCTGTGGTCCCAGCTACTCTGGAGGCTGAGGCAGGAGAAATGCTTGAACCTGGGAGGCGGAGGTTGCAGTGAGCTGAGATGATGCCACTGCACTCCAGCCTGGGCAACAGAGTGGGACTCTATCTCAAAAAAAAAAAAAAAAAAAAAATAATAATAATAATAAAAGGCTCACTCTATTCCAGAAAGTGATCAATAAAGAGGGATAAATCCTTGAAATAGTTTTTTTTTTTTTTTTTTTTTTTGAGACGGAGTCTTGCTCTGTAGCCCGGGCTGGAGTGCAGTGGCTGGATCTCAGCTCACTGCAAGCTCCGCCTCCCGGGTTTGCGCCATTCTCCTGCCTCAGCCTCCTGAGTAGCTGGGACTACAGGCGCCCGCCACCTCGCCCGGCTAGTTTTTTGTATTTTTAGTAGAGACGGGGTTTCACCGTGTTAGCCAGGATGGTCTCGATCTCCTGACCTCGTGATCCGCCCGTCTCGGCCTCCCAAAGTGCTGGGATTACAGGCTTGAGCCACCGCGCCCGGCCTTTTTTTTTTTTTTTAAAGGACAAATTTTTTTTAAAAAAAGAATCCTGCTAATCATAGGAAGAAAATTTATGTTCTGTTAAAAAGAGAATGGTTGCAAGTAATAATCAATATAACAATGTGCGGAGAATATTTAAGGAATAAAATTGTAAACCCAAAATTTTTATGCCTTGCCAATTTGTAGTTTGTATATTAAGGTAGAGAAAAGCATTCTCATTCTTTCCCGCCAGGTTCATAAAGCACCACCTGTATTAGGTATCTAGGGAGGCTGTAACAAATTACCATAACCTTGGAGGCTTACAACAACAGAAATTTGTTCTCTTATAGTTAAAGGGGCCATAAGTCCAAAATCAAGGTGTCAGCTTGGCTGCATTTCCTCTAGAGGCTCTAGGGAATACTCTGTTCATCGCCTCTTCCTAGTTTCTGGTGTCTACAGCAATCCTTAGTGATCCTTGGTTTATAGTTTCATCACTCCAATCTCTGCTGCTCTCTTCTCATTGCCATCTTCTCTTCATATCTGTGCCCAAATTCCCTCTGCCTCTCTCCTGCATGACTGCATTTAGGGTTCATCTGGAAAATCCAGCGTTAGCTTCTCCTCTCAAGATCCTCAACTGAATCACATCTTTTTGCCATGTAAGGTGAGAGTGACAGGTTCTGGGGATTATGATGTGGATATATCTTTGGAGACACCATTCAATCCATTGCTCCATCTGTATTAGTCAGGGTTCTCTAGAGGGACAGAACTAATAGGATACACACACACACACACACACACACACACAAATATATATATATTATATATATACACACACACACTCATATATATATATATGAGTTTATTAAGTATTAACTTACACAATCACAAGGTTCCAGAGGGAGGAACGCTGCCTGCAAACTTGAGGTTGCTTGGCTGTTTGCAAACTTGAGGAGCAAGAAGAGTCAGTCCGAGTCTCAAAACTGAAGAACTTGGAGTCCGACGTTCAAGGGCAGGAAGCATTCAGCATGGAAGAAATCTGTGGGCTGGGAGGCTAGGCCACTCTCTCCTTTTCACGTTTTTCTGCCTGCTTTATATTTGCTGCCAGCTGATTGGATGGTGCCCTCCTGATTAAGGGTGGGTCTACCTTTCCCAGCCCACTGACTCAAATGTTAATCTCCTTTGGCAATACCCTTACAGACACACCCAGGATTAACACTTTGTATCCTTTAATCCAATAACATTGACACTCAGTATTAACCATCATAAGTCCACCCCTTTCAATTGAACCTATACACATCTCCTGAGATCATATATAATCTTCAAATAAAGACAATAGTAAGGTCATAATTGTGCCAAACATAATACCACTATCCTCCGAACAACCAGAAACACACCAATCTCCAACTGAAATACTATTACATAAAGTTAACAATACTCAAATGCTGATATGAAGTCAATAAATCTTATGTCACATGACAAAGGAAAAAGGAAGTAAAATGAAGATGTTTTCTTTTTTTTTATTTATTTATTATACGTTAAGTTCTAGGGTACATGTGCACAACGTGCAGGCTTGTTACATATGTATACATGTGCCATGTTGGTGTGCTGCACGCATTAACTCATCATTTACATTAGGTATATCGCCTAATGCTATCCCTCCCCCCTACCCCCTCCCCAAAATAGGACCCAGTATGTGATGCTCCCCTTCCTGTGTCCAAGTGATCTCACTGTTCAATTCCCACCTATGAGTGAGAACATGCGGTGTTTGGTTTTCTCTTCTTGCGATAGTTTGCTGAGAATGATGGTTTCTAGCTGCATCCATGTCCCTACAAAGGACACGAACTCATCCTTTTTTATGGCTGCATAGTATTCCATGGTGTATATGTGCCACATTTTCTTAATTCAGTCTGTCACTGATGGACATTTGGGTTGATTCCAAGCCTTTGCTATTGTGAATAGTGCCACAATAAACATACGCATGCATGTGTCTTTATAGCAGCATGACTTATAATCCTTTGGGTATATACCCAGTAATGGGATGGCTGGGTCAAATGGTACCTCTAGTTCTAGATCCTTGAGGAATTGCCATACTGTTTTCCATAATGGTTGAACTAGTTTGCAATCCCACCAACAGTGTAAAAGTATTCCTATTTTTCCACATCCTCTCCAGCACCTGTGGTTTCCTGACTTTTTAATGATTGCTATTCTAACTGGTGTGAGATGGTATCTCATTGTGGTTTTGATTTGCATTTCTCTGATGGCCAGTGATGACGAGCATTTTTTCATGTGGTTGACTACCTTTTGCTACTACCCATTCTGTATTCCCTTTGCCTTCAGCAAGCACCTCAGTAGGCTGTGGTTTTTTCATGGCAGAGTGACCCAAACCTTCATTCCTAAAGGATCTGGGCCATTTGTAGTCCTGTCTGGATTGGGCTGTTGTAGCTTCCCATTGACCTTAATCACAGGGCATGGTAATACTAAGAGATGCCCTAATGGATCTCCTGTATTCCATGCATACTCCTCCTTACCTCTGTTGTGGAGTAGTAGACTGATTTCATCTTGTTAGTCTGGGTCAATCACCCCAGTCAACACTGTAACTCCCTTCTTAGCCTGTTAACTTAAAAGTAAGAGGAGCCCAAAGTGTCCAGGTTGCAATCTTAACTTCCATTTCAATGGGATTGTTGTGTCTCCTGGTGGCAGCACTCCTCCCTCTGGAAAAAAGACCCCTAGGTCAGCAGAACACAATGTCATGGGAACAGGAAGCAAAAATTTTGCTAGTGGATCACTAGGGGTGATGGTGAGTGGTGCCACTTCCACCCCTTGATTCCTGGACCCGTGAATTCTGGTTATAGGAGAAACAGTACTATATATTGGTTGCTGATTCAGAGCATACACGACCTCCTGGAGAACTTTGTCCCAGCCCTGCATAGTATTGTCACCTAGTTGGCATTGTAAATGTGATTTCAAAAGGCCATTCCACCATTCTATAAATCCAACTGCTTTAGGATAATGGGAAACATGCTAAAACCAGCGAATTCCATAAGCATGATCCCACTGCTGCACTTCTTTAGCCATAAAGTGAGTGTCTTGGTCAAAGGCAATGCTGTATGGAACACCAGGATGGTGGATAAGGCATTCCATGAGTCCGTATCAAGGGCTCAGTGTTGGTCTCTGCTGCTGGCAAATTGGGCACTCAGCAGTGGCAATAGCCAGGTCAGCCTTAGTAAGTGGAAGTCAATGTTGCTGAGCCCATGTGTAACCTCCATCCCTGCCACCATGGCCATTTTTTTCATGGGCCCATTAGGTGATGACAGGGGTAGCTAGGGCCCAAGTCAATAAATTCAGCCTGATCCAACTCTATGTTACTTCCACCATTATCCCATACCCTTAATATCCATTCCCATGCCTGTTCTCCATATTTCTGTTTATATAAATTAGAGAACTCAAACAGTTCTTTTCCAGTGTTGTGCACCCCCTCATTCACACTATCAACCTCACCTCTAGAGGCTCACCAGGACTTTAGTTAATTATATGTCTAGAAGCAAACAGAGGTGTTGAGGGTCACTCCTGAGAAGAATCAACATTATTTTGCCTGGAAACTGCCTCAGGAGAGGCCATCACTGTGGCCTCAGGCAGTGCAGGGTTTATCTCCTCAGACAAAGGTGGAAAGTCTGATGGAATCATGGGCTGGGGAGAGGATGTTGCCACCACTGGGAATGGGGAAGCTGTATCTTCTGGCAAAAAAGGTTCATAGAGTTTACAAACTCAGTGTCCCCAGCTTCATCAGGGTCCTCCCACACATCCCCATTCCAAATTGCAGGGTCCCATTATTTTCCAAACAATGCCCTCACTTTAACAGTAGACATAAGGCTGGGCATGCACCTTTAGTTGCAGGTCAGCCATTGGCATGATAAAAGCTTGTGTCTGTTTTTCCACAATTTCAGCTCTTTCTCCATGGGAGATAAGACTCTTACTCAGGGCAATCTTAACAGATTTGAGGCTCAGTATGTGCTTCTGAAGCTGGGAGACAGAATCCCTGAGTTCATCATTTTCTTTCATCACTTTGTCCATTGAACTTAGGAGCAACCAACCAGCTTCATTATATCCTTAGTTCTCCTCATGTGGTCAAATATATTATGGATAAAATCACTAAACTCCTTGACCCTCATGAGCAGTAAATCAGCAGTGTCAAATGCATTTATTTTGCATAACTCTCTAAACAGTTCACAGCAAGAACTATCAGTGTTCTCCATAGTATTAGAAGTATAGTCCTAAGCATTTTGGGGTCTAATCATATTAAGTAGCCAACTTCAGAAACCCCAAAACCAACAAAATAACTCCATTCTTAATATTTTGTTCCTCTAGAACCACTCCTGGTAGCAAAATCTGTATTAGTCAAGTTCTGCAGAGGGACAGAACTAATAAGATATATATAAAGAGGAGTTTATAGAGTATTGACTTACCTGATCACAAGTTCCCCCAATAGGCTGTCTGCAAGCTTAAGGAGCAAGGAGAGCCAGTCCAACTCTCAAAACTGAAGAACTGGGCCAGGCATGGTGGCTCACACCTGTAATCCCAGCACTTTGAGAGGCCAAGACAGGCAGATCACAAGGTCAGGAGTTTGAGACCAGCCTGGCCAACATGGTGAAACCCCATCTCTACTACAAATACAAAAGTTAGCCAGGCACTGTGGCAGGGGCCTGTAGTCCCACCTACTCGTGAGGCTGAGTCAGGAGAATTGCTTGAACCCAGGAGGTAGAGGTTGGAGTGAACCGAGATCATGCCATTGCACTCCAGCCTAGGTGACAGAGTGAGACTCCATCTCAGAAAACAACAACAAAAAAAAAAAAAAAAGGAGGAGGAAGAAGAAGCAGCAGCAGCAGCAGCAGAAGGAGGAGGAGGAGGAGGAGAGGAGGAGGAGGAAGAAGAAGAAGAAAGAAAGAAAGAGAGAGAAAGAAAGAAAGAAAGAAAGAAAGAAAGAAAGAAAGAAAGAAAGAAAGAAAGAAAGAGAAAGAAAGAAAGAAGAGGAAGAAGAAGAAGAAGGAGAAGGAGAAGGAGGAGGAGGAGGAAGAAGAAGGAAGAAGAAGGAAGAAGAAGAAGAAAAGAAGGAAGAAGAAGGAAGAAGGAGAAGGAAAGAAGAAGAAGAGGAAGAGGAAGAGGAAGAGGAAGAGGAAGAAGAAGAAGAAGAAGAAGAAGAAGAAGAAGAAGAAGAAGAAGAAGAAGAAGAAGAAGAAGAAGAAGGAAGAAGAAGAAAGAAGAAAGAAGAAAGAAGAAAGAAGAAAGAACTGGAGTCTGATATTTGAAGGCAGGAAACATCCAGCATGGGAGAAATCTGTGGGCTGGAGGCTAGGCCAGTCTCTCCTTTTCACGTTTTTTTTCCTGCCTTATATTCGCTGGCAGCTGATTAGATGGTACCCACCCAATTAAGGATGAGTCTGCCTTTCCCAGTCTACTGACTCAAATGTTAATCTCCTTTGGCAACACCCTCACAGACACACCCAGGATCAATAGTTTGTATCCTTCAATCCAATCAAGTTGACATTCAGTATTAACCATCACTCCTATGTGAACTTCTTGGGGGGAAGAAAAAACTACGTGAAAATTTATTCCAACTAATTTGAGAGTAAAATTAAGAGCTCCTGAGTAATGGTGGTTAAAAAGTATTGGCAGATAAAATATGATTTTCTCAATAATTTTTTAATACCTATTTTCTTATTCAACTAAATATACAAAAATAATTATAAGATAGAATGTATATAAAAAACACAATTAACTGTATGTTAAACCCATATCGTATTTACAAAAACTGGGAATGGGGAAGAGAATATGCCACAAGACTAGCTCCTTTTATGGTTATGTATATGGGACAGAGTAGGAAAGATACTGCAATTTTATGCTTTTTGAATTTTGAACCATATGAATGTGCTACCGATTAAAAAATCATTATTTTTCTAAAGAGACAAGAGATTGAATATTTTGAATAAAAGGAACTTGGATTTTTACCTCACAGTGCAAACACGCATTTTAAATAAATTGAAAACTTAAATGTAAAATTCAAAGCTAGGAAGTATTTGAAAATTATTGATAAGCTAACTGATTTGATTATGCACAGGACCATTTAAACTATATAGTTAGAGTCATTTGAAAAAGTCTTAAAATTTTATTTATGTAATTGGCTACATTAAAAATTGTTTTCTGTGCATTTATAAATTGAATGGCAAAATAAGACTAGAAAAATATTTATAAAAATTATAGAAGAGTGCTAATATTATATGCCAGGAACTCATAAATCAGTAAAATAAATATTTAACATTCTTTAGATAATATGGCAAAGAACAAGAAAAAAACAATTTACTACAGAAAAAAAAAAAACAGAACAGATGGGAAATAGTTGACCACATATTAAATCGAAGATATGCAACCCTAAGTAAAAAAGATGACATTTTTAGTACGTCAAGTTGGCTAAAACTTGCCTTTACCTTGCCCTTTCCCCCCTGCCATAAGACCAAAATAGGAGCTTTTCCTTCAGCCTTATCCCAAAATGCAGAACACATGGAACAGAGTCAAAGCTGGTCTTCAGCCAACACGTACATGAGAGAGAAATAAAGGCTGGTTATTACCGGCCACTGTGCTTTCAGTGGTTATACATGTTCACAATATGACTTAGCAAAAGCTAATACAGTAACCATAAATGCAAAGATAACAAAAGACTGAAATGAGTTATAATATTGAAGAAAAGAATTTGCAACCTGCTACAAATAAAAATAGGCAATATAAACTCACGAACAAAGAAAATGTAATAATGCAATTTTAGTAAGAATGCCTTGATTATATTTTATTTATTGGCACATCGGTTCTTTGGGTTTCTTTTTAAGTGAAGGACTATTTCAAATGGAAATGAATATATTTATATATATATATATATATATATATATATATATTTTCTTTTTTCAAGACAGGGAAGACTTCCGGGGAAGTGTGGGAGAAAAGAGAGAATTGGGAAGAATATAATCAATCCCTTGCAGAGTGCGATGAACATTAGGGTAGTTATAGGAGGTGCAGGCTAGGGCATGAAGGTTGAATGCTGAACTGAAGCATCTACGGAGGTCCAATGAAAACCCAAGGAATGAACATCTAACTGATGTCACCTAACATGTTTTACACAGGGTTTTTCAGTAAAATATATGCATAAATTAAATGCTAATAATTACAAGAAAGTATATCTGGAATCTAATGAAGATAACCTTTGGCTCCATTCAGTTATAATCATAGGGTCTCTGAATAAGAAGGGGCTTCAAATGTCATTTGTTATTTCAATTCTATTTTAGTAACTTCCTTACACAACTCTGTCAGGACCAAAATTTATAAAACAAAATTTTTGTCTTGCAATTTCCAAAACCATGAGTACTACAAATGAATACTAGGTCTTCCACATATTATTAAACTATTTTGATGGTTGAGAGGAATGAAAAAGAGATATTGTTCAATCTGGAATCCATAATTGCCAAAGATGGATGCATCAAGAATGATGGTAAACATTTTCAACACCTGTTTCCTCTTCCCAGAATATGTCATCATCATCATAAAAATAAATGTATTGGCTATTAAATAGGCTCTTTACTACATGGGTTCCAATTTACCAGAAATTAGATTGTATTTAATAAAAATATAACAAATTACATGTAGAAAACTTTCATATAACATATTACCTTGTTTAATCAGGTTTTAGGAACTTCTCCATGCCTCAGAGGATTACACTGAATATTCAGAACATCAAATACCCTTTTTGAGAACAGAGCTATTATATTTTTGGGTTGTTAA